>NW_026019969.1:12440678-12732928 GCF_900185275.1 Solanum verrucosum | reverse complement strand
GTACATAAGGCATTGTGTTTGAATATGCTGTCAAGTGAATTTTAATATCTTTGAATATGACCAAGAGTATATTAGTTCAAACACATAAAATGATTAAGTTGTGGATACACTCTTGAAATTTCAAAACCAACAACACTTGGCCCTCCTCCCTTCCCCAAATATAATGAAAATCCTCTACAAATATCTACAGTTTCTTACTCCGTTATTAATATTTTATTTCTCATATAATAGCTGATATAATACAAACACACTCACACACGCGTCTTTATCTAATCAGATAATTTGATTTACTTCAAGTGAATTGTGTCAGCATTTTGTTTCTTAAAACTTCCATTTTCACCTCTGCCAAGTTTTAAAAGCATGTTATAGTGGGTATCTAACGATCCAAGCCCCTAGATATATGTTACAATACCAGGTGGATGCTTGAAGATCCTCTGAAATAGGAGAAATCTTTGAAGTGTGCAGTAATTGTGAGAAAATGTTATTGTACAACAGCTGAATATCTAAAGCATTCAACTACTTTTTAATCCACCTTACATTTGCTCAGGAGATCATATTTTGCTCTCAAAGGGCTTCTACCAGAAGTAAATAGTCATATAAATTAATGTTATAGGGGTATTTAAAATAATCTAATTTATGATAAAATGTCTACAGGAGCGGAATCAAGTAATTTGGATTGCGAAGTAGTGATTGGAATATAAAAGGGCTACAGGAAAATGTTAGATTGAGAATGCGTCTGTATACTGTGCTATGTATTTACGTAAATTTTATTTTGAAATCTTTTTTTTTGAACTACTGGTGTTTGTATCTTAGGTTGGCGCTTTAGTGTTTTGGTTCATTAGTATGCAGGAAATGGATTCATATATGAAGCATATTTATGGTGGTTTTCTCATCCAAATTATTTTGAAAGTTTATGCTAATAATTGCTTCCTAACTTACAATGTACAGCTGCAGCTGTCACTGCTAAGTCATGGGATAAATTGATATTGAGCAGTGATACTCCTGTTCTTGTTGAATTTCATGCCACTTGGTGTGGCCCCTGCCAGATGGTTCACCGGGTAATTGATGAGATTGCAGGTGAGTATTCAGGGAGACTAAAATGCTATGTACTGGACGCAGATCGTGAACCGAAAGTTGCTGAGAACTATGATATCAAGGCTGTCCCTGTGGTGTTACTGTTCAAGAATGGGGAGAAATTTGAGTCTGTTATCGGAACAATGCCCAAGGAGTTCTATGTGGCTGCCATTGAAAGACTTCTATCTTCATAATGAGAACGTCTTGGTAGCATATGCGCAAATTGGATAACTCTCTACTTCTATTTAAAAATTATCTTCCTCGCTGGTGCCTTGTAATTGCATTTTCCTTTTCTATGAATCATCGGCTCGTTTTCCTCAACATTGACTGCTCTCCGTGAAAGCACTTCCGGCTTCTTTCTTCACAATGAAATTTGTATAGGGTCGGTGAACTTGTGAATAGTGACTGTATTAGTTAACTAAAGATGTCCTGTTTCCTGGACGTGTTTTTGTTGCTGTGACTAGTGACTAGCCTTGAGCTTTCTTAAGATGCATATTAGTAGTAATATTTTGCACCAAGTACTTTGACACATGGTATCTAATAAGCCAACACGAGATGATAAGTTTAAGTGATTAACCTATGATAAAATTGACAATTTTGTCAAATTTCCATTATTTTTAGCATCATATAAAAGAGCGGCACTAAATTAAGGCGTTTTATTTCTTAACCATAACTTATAGATACTCTTACCTTATTTTGTTACTCCATCTGTTCCTAATTACTTGTCCACTTTTCCTTTTATAGTTGTTCCTAATTACTTATCCATTTTGACAAATCAAGAAAGGACAATTTTTTTTACCTATTATACCCTCAATTAAATGACTAACTACTTTGAAAAATGCAAAACGTTTCATCCACTTCATAATTAATAGGGATGAAATGGTAAATTTACTATGTCATTAATTGATTTCTTAATAGGTGTGCCAATTCAGAAGTATACAAATAATTAGGGACAGTGAGGGAGTACTTAACTGCGGTTAGCTGCGCTGAATGCTTATCCCTAAGTAGTGCAATTCATTGTGATTAAGCAATAAAATTTGTGTGATGATATAAGTTATTGTAATTAATTATGATTAAGCAATATCAATACCTATAAAGACTAAAATTATCTTTTTATGAATCGGTGTGTTTAGTACAAATTTTAAAGTAATAGAAATTGATCATAATCACAAATAAATTATAATGAAATAATGATTTTATTGATCAATATTTATGAGTATAATAACTTGATGGGTTTCCTACAATATATTTGATTGCAGAATAGGTTTGAGATAAATAATATTTGATGTTTTGATTTTTTGTTAATATTCAAGATTTATGGGATATTAGAGAACAAACATTTGAGATTTTGATCACTTTGTTAATATTTATGAGATCTCAAGTGCATCCTTTTTTATGGTATGAATTAGGGTTTAGGATAAAGTAGTCTTTACTTTATAGTTTGAAGAAGGATTGAACTTGTCAAGTAGAGTCGTATTTTAAAGCATAACACATACACACATCATTTAATTTAGACTCAACTGACATCTATATTCACCATCTTTGAAGATACATAAATAAATACTTAAATTTATACAACTAAAAATATGTATATTAGAATTTGACGTCGAGTTAAAAAATATATTTATATATTAATTGAATGTCGGTTTTGTATACTAATATAAACCGCGCAGTATAGCAGCGGCCCAAATTGCAATTCCGATGTCTCTAGTTCCAAGAAGCGAATGAAGAATTAACAAGTGTAGTGAAGAAGACTCAAAAACAGAGTCTTTGGGGGTTTCGTTCTGAAGCAGAATCAGCATCTCTACTTTGCAGCTCATCGATTCTTTCGTCTTCAGGTACTTTCTCCCCTCTCGTATACGTATTTGCTAATTCTATGTAGGGTTTCCGTATTTGAATTCCACATCACTTGGTTGGATCTCACTGGGTATGTAGCTGTTGTTTGCACAACTTTTTTTATTTCTTGAATAAGATGTTGACGTTATTTTCTTGGATACCCTTTAATTTACCCATGAGTTAATCCAAAGGCTTCCAGTTAAATTTAGGAAAATACTGTTTTTAATTGTCCAAATTGTTGGAATTTATGGGATTTACCTGAATTAGAGACGAATGGATACATGAGATTCATGTAGTTGATCGGAACTAGTTTGGGATTGGGGTTTAGTTTATTGTTGGAATTTCTATTTATTTATTTTTGTGTTTTGATCAGATCAGTTTTTGCTACAGGAAGTTTTTCTATTTTACTCTGGAAATTCTTCAGCTTTTTAGCCGGCTTTTACTTCGTATTTGATGTTTTGAGAATTCAAGATGTTTTTTTTTTTCCCTTGATGTGGGTTCTAAGTCCCATAATCCATTACAAAATATGCTTAAATAGTTATACTGAGAACTAAAGAGTCCATTGTTAATCTGTTCTAGCTTTTATATTGCTGAAAAACGTTATTGTTTTTCGTCCTGAGTAAATTATGGTGACTGCTTGTGAATTGATTATTCATGAGTCTGCTTCAGTATTAATGCAAGTGTTTGGAAATACTTCTATTTAGATGGAATTTTGTATCTAGTGATTCGTCTAGTTTGTTGCTAGTTGCTCATTTTGTTGGCCATATACAGGTAACCTGGGACTACACAATCGTTAGCTGAAACACTGATGGAACTTCCTCCTACTTCATCTTTTGGATTGTCATCAGAGTCCTCAGAACAAAGTGGGAAGCTGATGACAAACACAAATGCGAAAGCACTAGCAACTTTTTCCCTGCAAAGCCCAAATTCTTCACAGGGACCAGTGGCAATTCTTTGGGACATTGAGAACTGTCCTGTTCCAAGTGATGTACGGCCTGAGGATGTGGCTGGCAACATCAGAATGACTCTGCGGGTCCATCCTGTGATCAAAGGAGCAGTTACACTGTTTTCTGCCTATGGAGATTTTAATGCTTTCCCGAGACGATTAAGGGAGGGATGCCAGAGAACTGGTGTTAAACTTGTAGATGTCCCCAATGGCAGAAAGGATGCAGCTGACAAGGCCATCTTGGTTGACATGTTTCTTTTTGCTCTTGACAATCCTCCACCCTCGTCCATTATGCTAATTTCAGGAGATGTTGATTTTGCTCCTGCACTTCACATTCTTGGTCAACGTGGATACACTGTGATCCTTGTCATTCCTTCGGGGGTTGGTGTTTCGTCTGCTCTATGTAATGCAGGGAGGTTTGTATGGGACTGGCCAAGTGTCGTTCGAGGTGAAGGCTTTGTGCCTCCTGCGAAGGCCTTAATGCCTTGTCGTGGTGGTGTCTCAGACATTACTGGGATTCTAATGGGGTGTTGCCAGATTAATGACAACCCAGATGGTCAGCATGAAGATGAAGCAATACTGTATAGGGGCCTCTCACAGAGCTACTATAATGCAAGGGAATTCTCAATGATATCACATTCTCTGGCTGAATATAATACCACTGCAATTTCCATGCCATGTTATCCTACGGGTATGAGAACTCATAGTCTTCCTTCTGGTTTAAACGAAGTTTCAGCTGGAGGTCCATCTTCACATGACCAGAGTGACTTGACATGGGTGCAGCCTGGGGATATAAATGGTTTGAAGGGGCAGCTAGTGAAGTTGCTTGAATTATCTGGCGGCTGCTTGCCTCTTACACGTGTTCCTGCAGAATACCAGAAAATTTATGGGAGGCCTCTTTATGTTTCAGAATATGGTGCAGCTAAGCTCGTGAATCTTCTCAAGAAGATGAGTGATGCAATTTCTGTCGGGGGGAAAGGCCAAAAGAAGTTTGTCTACCTCCATAATTCATGTGCTGTACCAAGTGCTCCCCCCATAACTATATTAAAAAGAGATAACAAAGGAAAAGGAACACAAGAGGGAAATGCCGATATTGTGACTGGGGTTGGATCTTCAGATGAGTTCTCTGATGATGAAAGAGGACCCATAAAAGAGCATGGGGGAAGCTGTGAGAAATCTAATATGGTTGAAAAAAGCCTTGAAAATTTCAAGTATGAACTTCAAGAGATACTTGTTAGCTACTCTTGCCGGATTTTTCTTGGTTGTTTTGACGCAATATATCAACAAAGGTACAAGAGGCAATTAGACTACGAGAGCTTTGGAGTGGTTGAACTTGAGCAGCTACTAGCAAAGGTGAAAGATGTAGTGATTGTGCAAGAGGAGCCCGTTAGTAAGAGAAAGTTTCTGGCTGCTGTTGGTGCCTAGAAGTGTTTATCGTTTATTTCTTGACTATTTACTAGCTTAACTTCCTCGGGACTTATGCTGAGGTATTTGTTGTTGCTACTTTGTCCTTGTTATTTTTTTGTTTTTGTTTTCTCTTCAGTATGACAAAGAAAAGCTGAAGTCATGTTTGTCCATCATGACTTAGTTTGTTCTATAATGTCAGAAGTTCCTATGTAACACCTGAACAACAGGGGATCTCTGTGTATATTTTCTCCTGTTGCTTTCATCTAAATACATGCTAGAAGGTGTAAATTATTCAAGCTAGTTTGTGCAGGTGTTCTTTTTCCTCATCATGGTACATATCAATAATGGGCAAGATGCACTTTTTTATGGATTCTTATTTTTTGCCGTATATAACTTGGATCTGAATTCTGCTTCTAAATTCAGTGAGATGCCTATCTCTTCCCCATATTTACCCAAGTCTATGGAATTAGTCAAAGTTTTCCGTAAGTGTATTTGCTTTGGGAAAACACTCTATAGCTCATCTCATGGTTTTTCAAAACTCTTTGCTGCAAAGAGACTATTATCAAAGGTAAGCAATCTGGCTGTCCAGTTTTGTAACCTTTGGGTAAACTGAGTTGGCTTCAACTTAACTATGACTGGGCTTCTGTCCTCATTTTACTTCAAGAGCTTTTCTTAAATATATTATTTTTGTTGTTATATTTTTTAGACAGAAGAGAAGGATATCTTACCAGTTTGATTGAGTCAATTTGGTGGGAGTAGTGAAAGTCTACCCTTTTGTCAAGGCTCTTAAGCTTAGCCAGGGGAAAAGAAACTAGAACCGTATCTAGTTTGCTCCAAAGAGTTTTTGGTAATATTTTAAGTAACTTATCAGTCTATATGCCGAAACTAACTGAAGTTATTCTTTTTTTGCTAATATGGGGGTCTAGCTAGTTGCAGTAAGCTGCTCCTCTCAGGTATTTGCCATATGTTGAGAGTTCAAAATGGAGATACCAAATCAATTTGCAACATTTTCGAGGCATATTAATCCATATTTCCATTTTTGTTTGTTACATTTAATTGCTGAGCACTATGAAAGGACAATTTTGGATGTATTCACCTGTTAAGGAGAGAAGAAAGCTTCCATGACAGGAAGCATTGCATGCTGGCCGTGTGTCTGAATTACAGCTGCATGCCAAATTTATATGTCCCGGCATAACTTATTACTAATGTGAAATTCTTAGTGTCATTTTTAGTGCTTCTTTCTTAGTTACATCCGGGTTGCGTATCCTAATACTAATGTGAGGTTTTCTTTGCGTTACTTTTTAGTGCTGGCCGTGTGTCTGAATTACAGCTGCATGCCAAATTTATACGTCCCGGCATAACTTATTACTAATGTGAAATTCTTAGTGTCATTTTTTAGTGCTTCTTTCTTAGTTACATCCGGGTTGCGTATCCTAATACTAATGTGAGATTTTCTTTCCGTTACTTCTTAGTTCTGGCCGTGTGTCTGAATTACAGCTGCATGTCAAATTTATTAGTCCCGGCGTAACTTATTACTAATGTGAAATTCTTAGTGTCAGTTTTTAGTGCTTCTTTCTTAGTTACATCCGGGTTGCGTATCCTAATACTAATGTGAGATTTTCTTTGCGTTACTTTTTAGTGCTGCTTTCTTAGTTAGCATCTAACAATGTCATCTTATCTGTCATGGCACAGCTTAGGCCTTGTTGCATTGGAGGGATGTTGAAGTTAGAGAAGGCCCTGTCTCCTTGCAAAAGCTCCCACAATGGTGTCAATTATGGCAGTACAGTCTTGCAATAGTCGAATCATTTTTGTCACTACTTTCAATTTGTTTATGGTTTGTGTACCAATTTGAAGCGCTCCTGCAGAAGTCTGATGGCAAAGATAATAAACTTGTGATTGGATAATAAGGGATAAAGGATACAGGTCCCAAGTGATTGGTAGCCTTATTTTACTGTAAGTGCAAGTTGGGCAGCCATAAAGGATTGAATCTGGTCGTGTGAACATCTAAGTTGGTGGAGATATGCACAACAAGCATGGCTATGAAAAGACTTAGTTGGGTCTCAGCAGCAATAGCATATGGTCGTAGGGTCCATATGATCATGTCATATACAGTAACTTGAACAATCGGTCAAGGACTTGAGTCATATAAACATGCGCTTTGATGTTGCTCATTGAGGTGTAAAGTTTGTCATGAAACTTCAACTGTTTTCATCCTTTGGATTGTTCCATTCTCTGCAGAAAATGGTGGCAATAGTTTAATCACATACTTTGGATATTTAAGCTAGATGAGGGCTAGGAGCACTTGCTCCATGTAACAGATGCTTTTACCACATGCAGAAGCATCACAGAAGAGGGTTCTGAATTCCCAAAAGTTCTGTTTTTTCAAGGGATGTTGTCTAACAGCTTCTGTTGCTGTTTGTTAATGTTAAGCTTGGAGCTATTTGTTTGCTTCTGTGTGGAACATTTGTTCTGTAAGGCAGATTATGCTGTATAATTGACTGGAAGGATTGTTGTATCTTCCTTACAGATGTTCATTTGTCAGCAAATTGTCATATGGTCTGTATTTCTTGAATATTAATTAAACTGGTTTCTTGACCTTCTTCCTCCCTCCTCCCATTGCAAGTTTATTATGTATAAACTACGCAACACCCCTCCTTGTTCAGGCAAGGCTTGAGAAACTCTTTTCTAGACCCATTTTTGACTGTATGATACTAATGGCATTTTTGTTTGATTAAAACCTTTTGCCTATTTACCTGTCGGAATTGTAAGGTAATTTTAGTTAAGTTTTGAACTTCAATTTTCTTCTTGTCGACCGTGGAGTGACAATGATACAGCATAATAAATATCTCGTAGATGAAAGAGTTTTTGTTCTTAACTGATGTCAGTACTCAGTACACCAGCTAAAAGCTATTAGTATGAAGCCATCTTATGAATAGAAAAAAAGATGCAGGAAAGACATGAACGAATGAATCAAATTTGGCAACAAGTATCTGAGAAAGATACAGGAAAGGAAAACAAAAGAAGAAGTCAAAGTTCATCTTGAGAATGTGATATGCAGCAAGATTGACAAAATGTATCCAATCCATATCATCTCCAATGTAAATGTCACAGCTGTTGATAAAAGCTTTCTTTTTTTTCCAGATTAGCCGCGAAAGCAGCAAGTTCTTCTAATGTTGGAAACATACAGGTAAAGAGAGCACAAGTCAACAAATTCACAATCCAATAACTTACAAGAAATAACAGCCCTGGAAAGTACTAAAGAATGTTAAACACAACAAACCAAACCAAAGAGAACAGGAAAACTAAAGTTGTTAGTTACTACCTCTCCAAAAAAAATTCATGGAGGAAAAAGAATACAACTCTTATAGCCACAGGCTTCTTTGCAAGGAAAAAGTTGTTTGGTGGAAATGAAGCAAACTTCATGGACCTATGGATTACAGCCTCTGGATCGTGCACGCTACTTATCAATGTCAGGATGGTGAAGTCAATACCTTAAAACTCTGATATGTAATGGCTTTACAGTTAAAATCTGCGTAAGAGATAGTTAACAGTCAAAAGGGTGGAGGGGTGGGTCCATTACCCACCGAGTTTGAACCATGCATCAGCTGGCCCTCGGGGATTCCTCGGATATTAAAAAAAGAAAGTTACTTAACAGTCAAAGCAGTGGTCTCAAATAACTGGTACATTAGAGTGGAGACTGGGGAGGGCTGGTTTCAATTAGGAAGCTCCTGCTACAGTAGGACCTCGATGTACTTGACGACGAAGCTAGACACCTTCCATCACCGCTGTGAAATATTCCCTCACCTTTGTGCAGCCTAGACCTACTTGTTCTTCCCTTTCCTTCAATCTCATCGTAGTCTTCATCGTCCAAGGATTCAACAAAGCCACTGTGCATTGGGTCTGCACACTCATACAAAAGCCTAAGGACCTGCTTGATTGAAGGACGAGCCCGTCCTTCTTTCTGAGTACACCATCTAACAATTGCTAAAAGGGTCTGAAGTTGATCAAAGTCATAAGAATCTCCAATGTTAGGATCGACAAGCTCAGTTATCTTAGATTCTGATGTCATGAACATTTCGGCCCACTCTATCAAATTTTTGTTATCTTGAATTGCCCGTCTCCCTGTGATTAATTCCAGTAATACTACTCCATAACTATATACATCACTTTTCTCTGTAAGCTCTTGGGTGATGACATACTCGGGATCCATATAACCTAAATAACAAAGCAAAGATCCCTCTACATCATCAAGGTAATGAATGATGCTTGAATTTTACTCAAATAAGTAGACTTTTCCCCAACCTGGAGTTCCCTTGATCTCTGTGTTTACTGGTTCAAAGCAAATAGAACCATCCTTTGAAGCATGTGCAAGGCCAAAATCTGCAACCTATCATATTACAAGAGTTAAAAGAATAATCTGCTCTGCCAACAGATCTTATAAAGCAGTAGGGAATATTTTAGAGTTAATTTTTTACCAATTCAGTAGGCAAGAACAAAAGAAAGATTTGACGTTCATCCTTGTAGTAAAAGGAAACTAGGTTCACTCTTGAATTAATGTAAGTTACCTTCGCAACTAAGTTTTCATCCAATAATATATTGCTTGATTTGATGTCCCTATGGCACAGTGGAGGATCACAATAGAAATGAAGATATTCCTACATGGAGGTAACAAGAAATAAGCGCACTGAATGTTAAGCAGCTTATAAAATTATAACAATTGGACAGAGTAAAATAAAAATTGTACCAGAGCGTTTGCAACATCAATAGCTATTTGAATTCTAGTACGCCAGCTGAGGGGAGTTGTACCTGGATCTTCACATATATTTAGAGGAACAATCAAGCAAATCAACAACTACTTCAAGATGGAACAGTAGTAAAAGATGCACTATGTATTTGTCAACAACAAATAACAGACCAGTTACTGATGTTAAAGGCTAATTTTTTGTTAAAATTAAAATCAGCAAATAAGACTCGAAGATTAAGAGCATACTGTGAAGCTGATCCTTTAAGCTTCCACTTGGCATATACTCATACATGAGAAACCTGCTCCATGATAAATGTTCAGTATCGAAAAGAAGATATTAATACGTGAACTAGTTAATAGGTCACCTTACATTGAAAGCTGGACAAAGAGACGAGGTAGAAAAAATGAACAGAGAAATTTGCAAGTATGATTCCCAAACCTCTCATGCCTTTCAGTGCAAAAGCCCCTTAGAGCAACAAGATGACGATGATGCAGTCGAGCAAGCAGTTCTATTTCTCTGCAAAACTCATCCTCAGCCTGCTCAGAAACCTTGTTCATTCTTTTCACTGCTACCACGGAACCATCCTTAAATTCAGCTTTGTATACTGTGCCAAATCCTCCCTGTCCAATAGTTGTGCTGAAGTTGTTGGTTGCTTTCTTTGTCCCCTTATAGCTGTATTTCGTAAATATAGAAGCCGTACCTGTGTGCATTTTGCATAATAATAAGTAAACAGGATAAGAACCCTAGAGAATAAATGAACAGATCTTGCAATGTCGTCTTCGATTAGTACACAAATAGTCTAAAAGAACCATAAATTACCTTCCTGGAATCTTTTTGGTGGATGTGTGAAGGATTTGGAATATATCTTATCAGTTGCATCAGAATCTTCCAGCTCTTTGCTTTTCCTCCAAATCAGAACAATTAAGATAAACAGCATCAGGACAGCCATGACTGTAACTACTATGCCAATAACTGGTACTAATGTAAGATGGTAAGGATGGTGATTTTCCTTCACAGGTGTATTCAAGGAAAGTTGAGCGGGACTTGCAGCAACAGGAGGGTTTGGAGAGACCTCTGGTGAAAGTTGTGATGGAGATGGTCCTGAAAGTGGTTAGACGTACAATGGAAGTCAGAACTTTTCATATGGCTGAAAGTGCATTACATCACTAAAATGATCCATGGAAATATTTTTTATGTGCAGAAGTACAAAAACAAACACCAACTCCCTGCCTAAGAAATTAACATTAGTAAACATACCAGAGAAAGACACGGGACCAGAAAAAGGTGCAAAATGAGGGTCATAACAGCAGTTTGCTCCGAGTGTAAGGTGAGGCTAATATGACACAATGGAGGATGTTGCTGGAAAGAAGCTGAAAATGTTCGAGTCTAGGAATAGAAGATTTAAGGATTTTATGACTAATTCCGGGCAAGTTAATGATTAAGGTATAAAAGACACTGGAATACAGTTGTGTAGAGAAGAAATTACTTCAGGGCTTATGACAGAACAAAGAAAACAAATAGAAGTAGGTTTCTTTTTCTGCTTTCTCCTTTTTCTTTCTTTTGTTCTTTATCCTATATTTTGATAGTTATAGAATAGGCTCGGCACGGAATGGTTGTGCAATTTTATGTAGCTCACACTTAGACCTGAATGGCATACCTTATAAAGAATATGGAAAACTGAAAGCAACTCATCAGAATTTCAAGAAAAGGATTCAATGTTGGTAACAATATTCCAATGCATAAAACATTCGGTACAATTCCTGTAACTGTTCTATCTAAGCTTCCGTGATAATGAATCCCAGCACTACCCTATTAAGACGTACCTGGAGGTATAATAAGGCCTATAACCCCAAAGAAACAGCGAGCAAGATCAATAGCTGATGCATTGTCAACTTGGCTTGCAAGAGCAGCAAAAGTTGCATCTCTACAAGTACTAAATGTCATATTATTAGCTGTACCAACTAGATTGCGGAGATACAAGATGCCAGCATTGAGGCATTTTCTGCATTCACTTTCCCCCGAGAGAGGGACTTGGCAGGTTTTAGTAACACTTGAAAATTGTGGAGATTGAATCATCTGAGTTACAGTTGTTCGACCTTGGCAATCATAGTTGACAGGAATTTTTGTTCCAAACCCACAGAACACTGTTGCGTTTCTGTTGACTCCATGGAATTGGAAAATTTCTGCTATTTTGTCTAGGCAAATCTGTGATGTGTCAGCATTAACCCCCAGGTTGCTTGTTGCATTTGCATATCGAGCAACAGAAATTGCAACCAAGGCATTAATGTAGCGGCAACACTTTCCTCTTTCTTCTTTGTTGGAGCAGATTGAGGCAGTCAGAGTATAGTTGGATCCAGTCATGTCTAAGGGGCACACTGCATGTGTAGAAGGAAATATAGATAGTCATTGTTCATATCTCAATTCATTGAGAAATGTTTCTGCATTACTCCAGTTCTACTTCCTTTTACAGTACACTCCCTAAATGAACCCCACCACACCACACACACCGAGAAAAATATAAAAGGGAAGCAACCAACTTATAGATTACAACAGCAATGATATTAGCAGTAATATACAGATAAAAAGACTTTGAAAAACTACTTAGATGCAACATGTTAAAAGTACCTGTATTGTATAAGCTCAGTTTTGTGGAAAGCAAGAGGTCAAAGCTATTTACGTGTGGGTGTTTGGGGAGGGGTATCAACCTGAATATCTCCAATTATAAGAATTAACAGTGAATTATATGCACATTGATCTTATACACCTAGACTACAGATGAAAACTTGGACCATTAGACTTAAGACAGGACAAGTCGTAGTTTGATTGTACATTCCATCAATTGCACTGATAAATATAAATTATTTACACTGTCATTGTATAGCTGAAACTCCAAAAGAAACATCAGTACATCGTGCAGTAACACCATCATTAAATGAAGTAATGCATATAGCAATATTAAAACTGAACTACGAATAGCTGTCGTATTGAATTTGAATGTTATGAAACTTACAAGCAAACATAAATTGGATTAGTATGAGCTTCACCACTGACATTGGCAAGCTTTCATACACATTTCCAAATTCCAACAAAACAAAAAGCACATTGTCACTGAAAATTGGCAGGTCTTTATAGTCATGCAGGCACATTAATCACATTTCCATAAATACCTTACTTCTTCCACTTCCCTCTTAAATACTCATGAACCCCAAACACATCAAAACCAAGTACAAGACAAACACCCATAAGATTTTCAAGAAAATAAAAGCAGCTTCAGCCTTCAAGCTCACTATAACTTCTATCATCAAACACTCATAAATAAGCCCAAATTACAATTTTAAAAATGTCATTTTTTTCTCCTTTACCTCAAACTCAAGATAGAATATAACTCAAAACTGTTGAACAACAAAATGGGAAGCTCCCAAAACAAGATGTAATTGAAGGAAATCAACAACACAAAAGATGTAATACCTGAAGCAGCAGTTGTTGTTGATAAAAGGTGCATTTCAAGAAAGATCAAGAAACCCAGAAAGATGGCTTGTCCGTACAATGTCATGGCAGAACCTCAATACCAATATAGAACAGATGCAGATATGATTGAAGAGTGGTAAATTGCCTTAGCTTATTTTAGGAAAAAATTAGAAACAATTGAAACTGAGCAGAGTCCTAGGAGGAGCAGCCACTGCCGCTTTTGACTGACTCAAGACCTTGTATAGACCCCCCACAGTCCCCACTTTTTAACATTTTCCTTCTATTTTTTTCCATGTCTCGACAACATAAGCTCATACATAAGGACGAGACGAGTTGCTCCGATAATAAATATTTTTTCACTTTTGATCTTTAATATCGTAAGTTTAAATTATCAAAGGAGCCAAAAAGGTTGAAGCTACTAGGCGGGGATTAAATAAAAAAAAACTCACACTTAAGTGTCAAATAATCATATTATTCTTTTGTGATAATATACAACTTATACAATTTATCTTTGTCCTGTTTCACCGCAATTACGCTACAATCTCTTACCCTCTTCATCCTTACTTTTTATAATATTTGTCTGCAAATGTTTTTAAGATAATATTTATTACTATACAGAATATAAAAGGACAAGTCATACTAGGAGTTGAACTAATGATTTAAAACAGTTTTAAATAATTTCTACCACTTTATTATTACAATTTTCTTATTTTAGGATAATTTAACAAGTTACATATAATTAAAAGTAGAAATACACGGTATAATTTTCTTTAATAAAAGTGTTACATGTCCAGAACAATGTCATTTTCGAAAAATGAACAATTGGTGACTTGTTCCATCTAAAATGGTATATACAGTATTAGTTTTTGTAGTATTTTGATTTGTCAAAGTCAGTAAATCTGCACCGATATTTTTTATATTCATATTTGATAAATGCAGTACAATCCAAGCCATAAGTGTAAGGGTAATACCGTAATAAAAGTCCATTTGACAAAATCACTGTCAAAGAAGATCTTTCTAGTCCTCAAAATAAAATGCGTCCGTCCGCTTATAAATTGAATAATAATAAATAAAATCAAATTTCTTAGGTATAAAATCAAAAAAATCATATAAAAACTAAAAAATATATGTGTAAATGACTTACACTTTATTACATCACACGAAGAAATTAAAAAAAAATTGGTACGTATGCATTTTCATTAATTTTAATTTTAGAGGGGTAATTAGTTACAAATTGAGGTAAATTAGGTTAATTTTATTTTTCTTTCTTTGACTAAAAAGAATTACAATGAATTTTAAAGATTTTCGAAATTTGCTGCTTTCATATTTCATCAACAATTTGTTAGGACATTATGTGTACATGAAATATTTATTATTATAAATAGGTGTGAGTAAACATCAATAGATATTTCTTACAATGCATTTAACATATGCAAATTGATTATTACTTTCTTCATTTCAATTTATATGCTACTTTTTTCTATAGCCATTGAAATTTCCAAGATTTACTCTATGTTTTTAGAAGTCTCTTTTTAAATTTATAATTTATGTATAATTAAATAATATCACATAAATTGAGTATAACTAACTCACAGATTTGTTGCTTAATGTACATTGAAAATAATGGTGTTTGAGGTGTGTAAATATTTTCCAGAAAAAAATGATTACCAAGGCAAATCCATGAGAGAATATTTTTATTTGTAATTTATTTTATAAGAAGATAAAAGGGTGGGGTTCATAAATAAGGCAGCAGATTCTTGCTTGAGAGAATAATAGAGTGTTGTCCACAACAAGACGAAAGTTGTTAGGCCACGGGTTCTTTATACCTTTTCTACACCTTTTGTTTTTTCTTCTTTAGTGTGATTTAAATACTTTTAAATAAAATAAAAAAAAGGAAAAATTATGCATAGAAAACGTTTGACTATAGCTACGGTTTAAGAAAAAATGTATTTTTTGGCTACAGTTTCCTTTATTCTTGTTATTCATCTGATTTGTATAAATTCAGAATTTGTACAATTCGATTCATGATTGTATAAATCCAGAATTTTGTATATGTTTAGTCTAGCTATGTGTGTATCATAATAAATTACCCTAGTTGTATATTGGTAAACGAAATATTTAAATGGGGTTCTGAAAAGTTCTTAAATGTATAAATACATAATTTATATATACTTACCTTATTTGTATATTCACAAACGAAATATACAAACGGGCATAAATATACAAACTACAGTCTCCATAACAAATGAAACTATAGTCTATAGCTACGGAGCGCAATTATTAACATTATAGTTATAGAGCCTTATTATGTTTATTGTGTTTGCTATTTCTAAATTTTTCTCCAAAAAAATAATAATTTTACTTGTGGGGCAGCAAAGCTTGGTACAGCCGGACCAATTTAAAGCCCAATTCTTTTGGCGGGGCAAGTCAGTAAATAAGGTCGGTCCAGCCCACTAAACAAACAAGGCCGTGGGCTTATATATGAAGAAGAAACAAGTTTTTGCACAGATTTGGGGTGACTTTAATTGCGAAAAACTATCCAATTACATAAATATTTATAAAAATTATATATTGTCTTACTAATTAATAATTTTATGATAAATTTTAAGTCAAATACACCTAGATACACGTATTTTTGCTTACCAAATATACTCTATAATACATATTTATAGGAAGGGAAGTGAACGAGAGAGTTTGTGTATCTCAAATACATACAAATCACATTAGATACATCTATCAAGAATGCCAAATACACCCTGAAATGTAGATACAAAGGGAAATATGAGAGAGGCGATTTAGATAGTCAAATACACGTGACTCCACTTCAATATAGTATATCTAAAATAAATTACACCTATTTTTGACCTTTTGTATCCGAAATACACGTATCTGGACATTGAAAATATATGTATTCGAAAGTTTGAATTTTGTTAAGATGTATATTATTAAAAACTCGCGTGAAAGAAAGTAATTTTCTCATAAACTATATTGAAATTAGTGTTGTTTGTCCCCTAATTTTTGTCTCCTCGTTTTATGTAGTACGACATTACTTGTTATGCCTTGTAAGACATAACTTGTAATATATTATGATACAGACATAAAAATTTATATTGAATGAAAAATTATTTTATTATTTGAATGTCTTGATATTTTTAGTCACCTATGTTTTACTTAAAATTTGGAAGGCCAAAAGTTAAAAGATCATCAGATCTGATCAAATATGTTTTGCACTTTTAGAATTTAAATAAGAGCAATAATACGTAAAATCTAATTTACATATTTGACATCAATCTTAAATGATAAAAATATTTGTATTTTTGTGACAATATAAAAGAAGCTCTGAAGGGCAAAAAAGTAATTAAAGAAAACATTTTATTATACTAGAACAAAAAAGGCTAATGTTATCCAATTTAAGAAGTTTTCCCAACCACAACACTTTGCTTAAAAGCTTGCGCATGTATATTTCTAAGAAAGGAAGAAGGCAAACAAAAAAAGGATAAAATTTTCATACTTTTCTGTCAAGCCAAGTTTATTGTTATGAAATAATGATTTAAGTAGTTATCTAGTATGATTGGAACGTCCATTTCTCTAACAAATATATTTTGTTCTATCATTTTTTAACTCGTCAAATTTTTAATTTGGCACATCTATTAAGAAAATATTAATTTTTATAATGAATTTATCATTTTACATTTATTAATTGATAGGATCTCAAATATCCTTATTCACTGTATTTTTTAAAGGAATTAACTTAATGTTAATAAATTGAGGATATACTAGGTAAAAAAAAAGACAAACTGCATAAATCCCGTTCAACAATAGTTGTCCATAATATTATTCTGGAATGTTCAACCATACTTGTTCACTTTATGAAATCAATGACTAATTTTACACTTAGTTCCTAATTTACCATTGTCATTAATTATAGTCGTTTCCCTATTACATTTTTTAAGACATGGTGTTTATTACACTCCTGTAAAGAGTGATATAGTAAAATTACTCTTCTATTTATAGTTTTTAAAAAAGTGTGTAAAGTCAATAGTGGACAACTATTGTTGGACGGAGGGTCGTTAACTTTGAATGCGACTCTACTTGGTACTTCCCCCGTCTCATATTAGTTGATCATCTTTTTAAAAATAATTGTCTCATATTATTCCCTCCGTTCATTTTTATTTATCACTTAATTTTAAAGTATATTTTCATTAGGGGTGCTCAAAATCGAACCGTGACCGATAAGTCAACCACAAATGTTTTACCCTCAACATTAATAGGAATTGTATGGTAAAATATTTATATCAATAATTATTTTTAATTTGTGTGCCAAGTCACACACTGACTAGCAAAAACGAATAGAGGGAATAGTTGTCCACTTTACTAAATTAAGAAAACACTAATTAAATTTTTTCTATATTAGCCATTGCAATTAATTCATTTTAATACTGTCCATATTTGTTTGTAAAATTCATAAGAAGTTTTTTAAGGATGAATTAGTAAAATATTTTTTTAATAAGTGTATAAAAAAAATGATCAACTAATGTGAGATGAAGAAAATATTTAATAGATAAAAGTGTAAAATAATAAAATCATTCATTTTATGTATATTTTTATGATTCATCATATAAAATAAGAAATGAACAACTAATATGAAACAACGAGTAATTCAAAATCTTCTATTACTGCGCAATAAAATCAACAGCGCAATAAAATCAACTAGTGGAACTTGTATGACAAATACTTACGTTTAAAGGCAATGAATGTTTTGCGTACACATTTACCTACGACAGAAATGTTCACATGCTTTATTTAATTATTACTCCATCCTTCTCGTTTTAAGTGACATTTTTTAAATTTCAAAATCCAAATAAATTTATATTTTGATCATAATTTTTTTATGTATTTTTTAAAAATTTTAAATTATCAATTATTGTGACTTATAATACTTTTTACTTAGTTTACAAATATATAAATTTCATTTCAAAAAAATTGAAGCTTTCATGCACAAATTTTTTATCAAACTTAAATTGTTTGACTCTCGAAAAATGAAAAGTGTCACATAAATTGGGACAAATGAAAGATTTTTATAGAAAAATTAGTTGAATTTCATTTTTAATGAGAGGTTTCAGATTGAGTGTCTCGACTCTTGAGTATGGAGTGTCTTTGTTACTGAGCACTTTACTGGTAATGTGAATTTTTTGGGGTGAATTCGAATTTAATCTAGCTTTCGTCTCGAATGAAAAAAATTTGAAAAAAGAAAAAGGATAAAAAAAAAGAAAAGGAAAAACCACTGAGATATGAAGTTGTTGGCGCGGCATTATCTAATCACAGAGGCATAGGTCCCCCACACACTGCAGTTACTTCTTCATTTCTTCTCTTTCTTTTCCTTTACTCACGCAGTTTTTTCCTTCAAAATGGCCAACTGATTCTTCAATCGACGCCATTGATAAAGGTACTTGTGCAAGCCGATTCTTATAATATCGTATATTTATGTGTTTGTTTAAGTGTGTCACAGAGACTGGAGTAAGTAATTGCTATGCATGAGATTTGTGAGATTAATTGCGCGATTGGTTCTTATTGTATGTGATCTGAGCCCTAATTTGTACGAATGTTCCATTGCAGAGCTTGAATTTCGCTATGAATTTTAAGTTTACGGTTACTCTGTTTGTTGCGGTTACTCTTCTGTTTGCTTGTTGTGAAGCTCTTAAGGTAAGTGATTACTACTTCATCTTCGTGCTCACTGTTTTTGTTGAAGCAAACGCCGATGCCTTTTGTCGATTGTATTTATGTTTTGTTCCTCTGGTGATAGGAAGGACAAAGTTGTGTAGCCAATGGAAGTTGTGATTCAGGGTTACATTGTGAGACTTGCCTCGCAAATGGCAATGTCCGTCCGCGTTGTACTCGACTTCAACCGGTCAATCCTCTTTCGAAGGTGCATTTTCCTACAGTTTGTGATTTTTTTCAGATTACTTGTATTGTAGGTAGATGTATACGCCCCTGGATTTTCTATATATGTCATATTTGCTAGCGGCCTGATGTGTTGTTGAAGCTAAACTGTTAAATGTTTTAATAATCGTAGGTGAAAGGATTGCCGTTTAATCGGTACTCCTGGCTGACGACTCACAATTCTTTTGCCAAATTGAAAGCGAAGTCCGGGACAGGAGGTGTAATATTAGCTCCAATGAATCAGCAGGACACCATCACTGAACAGCTAAATGTAAGTTTACACCTCCGTGATCTCTTTCTTCAACACTTCAAAAATATAGAGATCACAAGCGTTTAGCTCTTTTTCCTATGATGCCAAAACCAAGTACTAAAAAACAAAGGAGGATGTCAAACAGCATTCAAACAAAAGGATGTTAGTTAATCTATTGGGCGAAACAGTCCTTTGAATCAATTATGAGAAACTGTGAACTGGATTGAGAATTATATATTACTCCTATTCTATATGAAAGTTCATGGTATTACTATTACTGTTATTGTTATTACCTTTATTATTTTATATTACTTTAATGTCTATGCCTGGCACATGGAGAAGGTTTAAAGTTGAGTTAGTCAGCCTTGTAGTTGTTAGCTGTTGCTGACTCTTGTTGATTGTTGTGTTTCTATGCACTTTAGTACGTGGACTTTATTATAATATGCAACGTTAGGTATGGGCTAGAAGTGTGTCGGATTTGAAGGAATGTCAGCAGATAGATTCCTTTTCTGTGTATAGTTTATTAGTTTATGGTTTATTATATCAGACTTTATGAATTATTATTAGCAGCAATTGCTAATATTTTAAGTAGTTTTTGGCCCTCCAGACTACTGTTTTGTTTTGCAAAGGATTAATCTGTGACCTGTTTCTGCAATCTGGTAAAAATTGCGTTGGAAAGCTTCATTTTCTGATAATGGGGGTGAGGGTTCTCTTTAAGTTAAAGTAGTTGGAATTGCTCCAGAAGAAATCTGATGGCTTAATGCAGCAGACAAGTGTCATTATTTCAATTAAAGTGCCAGGGTTTAAGGGTTGATCTTTTAGCTTCTGAGTTCTGGCTGGACTTGTATTTACTCCAGCAGAGCTATCAACTAGGTTTTCTTGGCCCATAAATATTTTTCAGAACACCCTTAGTCCCTAAATTAATACTATTCAAAACCATTTATCTAGGGATGAATATGAATAGGATACTGAATAATTTTTACTTTACCTATACACACTGTGGGTACTAAACTATCAATCCTCATCTTACCCCATACCTGCATAGTAGTACTATAACTTTCATCCTTACCTTTCATATTATGATTTTACCTACCAATTATCTGTAATGTGTATAGGATGAAAGATATATGTTCATGTCAATAAGCCACTAGGATTTTACATACTTTAGAACCATCAACATTTGAATCTTTTGATATAATCTTCACCTATTTCGGGTACCTGGTACTACGATTTTAACATTTAGGGTGTGTTTGGCATGAAGTAAAAAAGGTATTTTTCTTACTTATTTCCTTGTGTTTGGTAGGTAAATAAAAAGTATTTTCCCAAGCATTGTTTATAATCTAGACAAACAATACAATGAATGAGTTAGGACATAGGGGTAAGGGTGTGGTGGGGATGGCTTACTTACACTATCCTTTGAAGTAGAATTGGTGCTAATGTCTAATTAAGGATATAATAAAGACTGCCATCCCTTCCTTTTCCAACACTTAAAAGATTGATTACAGGGGTTTGTGTATCTCAAACTATTCCACTGATTTTTATTGTACACGTACGCCACTAAACTAGCAAGTGTTGTCTTGTCCAATTAGGTGAGCTGAGACTCAGATATTCATCTCCTTGAGGTTAACCATCACTAGGACATTGAGGAATACAAGCACCTTAAGTTTGCAACTATGAGAACCTATAGGAAAAAGAGATGAAACAAACTCTTGAGTTAAGCTTTCATACTGTAAGCCTCTGGGCTAGGAAAGGACTCTAAAAAACCTTTCTGCGTCATAGTATATTTATTTTAACCTTTCTCTTGACTTGATTCTTAGTGTTAGATGACCTGTATGAACGCTAAAAGTATCATAACATTTTGGAGAAATTGGTTTTCACAGAGAAAAGGTAAAACACCAGTCAATTCCGCAATACCTACTTTTTATTATTCTCTGTTTCCCTATTAAAATGTTCGGAAATTGCGATTTAGGAAGACATGAACTGCCAGCTCTGACAGGTTTTCAAATTACTTGTATATATGGATACTGATGAGCTTTTTGACATGAATTGGCGCAGAATGGTGTAAGAGGTTTAATGCTTGATATGTATGACTTCGACAATGACATCTGGCTATGTCACTCATTTGGAGCAAAATGTTACAATTATACAGCTTTTGTAAGTTTTCATGAACCAGTGATGTAATACTTAATAACTTCGACACTTTGGCATGTTTACAGGTTTGCAGATGTTCATTGTTTTGGCATATGAGGCATTCTCATCCTTAGCAGTTTTAGGGAAAAGAGGATATAATTCATTTTTGTCCCTGTTTTACTTGTCATTACAGTAATAAATTTGATGGAAAATGGAAAAAAATTGACTATTTTCTCATTGGTTTACAACATTTCTAGATTCTTATCTCTTAAAGTTACTTTCTTTTGAAACTGACGTGGAATTTTTCTGTCAGCAAACTGCAGTCAATGTCTTGAGGGAGATAGGAGTGTTTCTTGAAGCAAACCCATCAGAAATTGTTACAATTATAATTGAGGATTATGTTACATCGCCGAATGGCCTAAACAAGGTGTTTGATGCGGCTGGGGTTAGAAAATTCTGGTTTCCAGTTTCTCGGATGCCTAAAACTGGTGGAGAATGGCCAACTGTAGATGATATGGTTCAGCACAATCAGCGATTGGTTGTCTTCACATCTAAGTCTGCCAAAGAATCTTCAGAAGGCATTGCCTATGAGTGGAGATACTTGGTAGAAAACCAATGTGAGTTCATCTTTAGCTTATCTCTAAAATCAAATTTTTAGGTCTCTTAAAATTCCTTTGGAGGAAAATGATAAAACATACTCTCAAATACAAGGGCTTCGGATTTGCAGATGGAAATGGTGGCATGAAACCTGGTTCTTGTCCAAATCGTGCAGAATCATCTTCTATGAACACTAAGTCAAAGTCGTTAGTCCTTATGAACTACTTTACTGATGCCCCAGATTTTGCTCAAGCTTGCAAGCATAATTCAGCCCCACTCATTGACATGATGAACACATGCCATGAAGCTGCTGGTAAAAGGTGGCCTAACTTCATTGCTGTTGATTTTTACAGGGTATGCTTTTTGTTTGAACTGACTATCTATGAAATGAGTCTTTAATAAGATTTGCTTCCCTCTTCGACTAATTTTACTGATTGTGGACTTTGCAGAGAAGTGATGGAGGTGGAGCCCCTGAGGCTGTAGACTTGGCAAATGGACATCTAGTATGCGGGTGTGCAAACATTGCTTCCTGCAAGGTACAAATGAGCTACTTATTAAACTTTGTTTCCACTAGTCCACTTTGAGGCCATAAATAGTATTTTTTAGGATTCAAAACATGCAACTTTGTGACATTTTGGGTGCCTTTAATTCTATATGTAGGAGAATATGACTTTTGGAGCATGTGATCTGCCTGAACCAAGCATTTCTCCAAAAACACCAGCTGCTGCAGCTAAAAATGAAACAAGCTTTTCAAATTTGAATTTCCAACCAAAGCTGCAATGGTTGTTGGGAACAACATTAGTATCTTTTTTCTTATTGTAATTGAGGACAACAGCCTACACAAGTTCATATTTGCTTCACAAGGATTAAGGATTAGATTTTACTGAAAGCATAGTAGGTGATTATGACTACAACCAGACAAGCTAATTAGCAATAGTTAATCTTCTGACGTACTTATGGATTTTAGAAACTTGGAGCTAAGGAGTCTGAATGGTGTGTGGATCAATTGTAAAGCTGATGTGAAGTTAGTTTAGCTTATATTGCCACAGGTACTTGTATATGGAAAGAACTTGGTGAAATGTAACTGATTCTGGTATGGTC
Organism: Solanum verrucosum; assembly: GCF_900185275.1. Lineage (NCBI taxonomy): Eukaryota > Viridiplantae > Streptophyta > Magnoliopsida > Solanales > Solanaceae > Solanum > Solanum verrucosum. The sequence goes on along the minus strand of NW_026019969.1, from coordinate 12,709,434 downwards.
TATTCTCTTTGAACTTTTTATTTGTTCCTTTTATTTGATATGTTATTTTATTCTTCACTATTATTCTTATTTGTTCCAAATTTGTGGCATCCTTGACTTGTAAGTATGGGATAGTTTGAAGTTTACAGATATTGGAAAATTTGAGAAAGTAACAGGAATCTTGTTCACGTTGCTTGCACGTAACATGAACATGTTGTGGAATTTGAATATACCTGATTAGCGTAAGACGTCATGAGCACCAAACAAGAAGATGGGGAAATAATAGCAACCTATCCCATCCCACACATGACTGATGATGCCCAATTTGAGAATTTATTAGATTTAGTCCAGACAAAAGAGTATTCAACGTTAGGCCCATGTCTTTGTTAGGTTTATGAATGGAAAAGAAAACTCATTATTTGAAGTTTCTTACTCAACAACAAAAGTGAAAGTGAAGACAAAAAATAAACTGCTAACCCTTCAACCAGCCACTCATCCTGTTATGGGGCTAATGTCACCCTTCATAATTAGACTAATGCAAGAATGAAATTGCACAAGTCTGGACGATATGTTGGTGAAACTTGTAGAATGTGTTTGAAATTATTCTATCAGAGGATTTCCTACGAATAATTACTCTGAATTCCACAATATTCTTCTATATTTTCACATCCGAAGTGGGCTGAAGCATCCATTAAATGAGGAGCTAACAGTTTAAACATGGTCCAAATATAGAAGATCTACTAGGCCCATTAAAATACGCAAAACCAAAGTATGGGCCAAGAGTACAGGCCTCACAAAAATCCTAAGATTCTAGTCAATAACCAATTTTAATTGATAAATTAGATATTTTGAAATATATTTCCTTCCCCAATTTGATAAGAATAAAATGTGACTAATACTAATAATATTTCGTTTAGCTTTACTAGTACTAGATAATTTTTTAAATAAATAACAATAAAAAATTAACTGATTTAGAGTCCATTTGGCTTAACTTAAAAAAAAAAAACAGCTTCCTAAAAAATCAAACTTAATTAACTTTAAGTTAAAAAATGACCAACTTTTAACTTTTTTTAAGTCATTTTTGAAAACTTATTTTAAGTTATTTTTAGCTTTGTCAAACACTCCCAAAAGCTAAAAATGACTTAAAATTATGTTTGACCAACTTTTAGGTCAATCCAAATTGACTTTTAGATAAAAAATCAATCAAATTGATCTCTATGAGAACAAACACGACAAATAATTTATGTGCAAGTAACACTACAAATAAAAAGTATTCACTCATATCGGATATTTATATCAAAGTAATAATGTATTTAACTTAATTACAGACTTGTACGTAGTATGAATGAATATGAAAGGTAGGTAAACTCCAAAATGCTAACAAGCTACTTGTATTTAGTTACTCCCTCCGTCCACAATTGTTTGTCAGGGTAAGGTCATGCACATCTCTCAAGGAAAATTTAATACAAGGTGTAATTTGACTAATATAACCCTACTATATCTAGAATACCAGAAGTCTACATAACTTTTCAATTGAACTACACAATCATTAAGGGCAGAATTGGAAAAAAGTGACTAATTATTTCTTGATTGTTTAAATTGATAATTAATCTTGGACATCTATTTTTAGTATACCTGCCAAACAATTGTGGACGGAGGGAGTAGTAAAGTAAAGTAAAAAGGTTATCCTTAAAGGAATAGTAGAATACAAAAGATTTAGTGGCTCAAGGCACCGCCATTGGCTATAATCTCACGAATTTCTAAGTTTAATGTCTTAATGATATGTATTACCTGCAGGAAACTAAATTTAACCCTCTGCAGCAATTAATTAATCCTGAAAAAGTTAATTATGTAGTAAGATACTATTAAGATGATCAGAGTTTGTAGGTTGGTAGGGTGAAAATATTATCCTGTGAGGAGAATCTGTTGCATGCGTCGTGACATAATTAAAAGAATATTCCTATTTTTATTCTAAACTATACTTTACTTTCATATCTTTATCTTGATAATTAAATTATATACAAGTTACATCTTAAAAAAATACATTTGATGAAGAAAGAGAGGAATAATAAAAGTAAGGAAAGGACTATGTGTATATATATAAAAAAAAATAAGTGTGGTGAATGACTCGATATTGACTTTAGTTAGCATTATTGTTCACACATAGGTAATAAAGTAATAGCAAAATTCTAATCGAACAATAGTATCTACTGGAGTAGTTATTAACTCAATATAAAGTTATTACTTGATGAGGACATAAACTACATTATTTACTTGATTATAAAAGGATAAATTTTTAATCTTGACCATTCAACATGCATGTTGTTTAGCAGAGACGTAGTTATTAAAGGTGATTTTTTCTCTTATATATGTAAATGTTTGAACTTACACAACAACTACATGCGCATCTTACTTTATGTTGTTGCCAACACTTTTCTTGGAGGAGTGGGATTTTTTTTTTAATGATTTTTATTTCTACGCGATCATCAATAATTTATATACTATTATAAAGTGAAATTAATAATCTGAAAAATAAAATACTTCACGGCTATAGTGAGATAAAGTACACGAATAAAGTAAAAGTTTCTTGCACTACTATGAGTGTATGTTAAATATAATTTGGTTTAGCATGAGGGGAATCATAAAACTCTAAGGAATTTAACTCACTAATGTATCTTAATAGAAAAAGTGACCAAGTTTCACAAGAAGACAAATATTGTTTATTCAACCCCTTTTGCCACACAATTTTATAATTTCAATGTACATACATCGGAATAAACATGTCATAGCTCCACAATTAATAGTATTCTAAAACATATTGATTGGACAAAAAATCAATATTATCCATTAGTATACTAAAATTGTTGAATTGGTTTACAATTACGTCACAAAGTGGGAATTACAGTTGCCCACACAAATTCATAGTGGAGAAAGAATGTCTACTACATATACTTTTCTCAATTTATTCGAAAATTGAATACTCAATTCTATCTAATCCAAAAGATATCTAGTTTATACTCCCTAAGTCCATTTTACTCTATCAAACAATAATTATTTACTATTGACTTGATACATGAATTAAAAAGCAGTAGATGATATGGGTAATTTTACCAAATCACCCTTATTAATTATAAGTCATCAAACATTCAAATGAATAGTACTCCCTCTGTCCCTAATTACTTGTCTACTTTTGAATTGACACACCTATTAAAAAAACAATTATCGACATAGAGAGTTTACCATTTTACCCCTATTAATTAATAAGTGGATGAATTAAAAATTTAAGATTTTCAAAAAGTTCTACCTTTTTCAAAGTAATTAATTGAGGGTATAATAGGTAAAAGTTTTTTGTCCTTTCTTGATTTATCAAAATGGACAAGTAATTAGGGACAATTATAAAAGAAAAAGTTGACAAGTAATTAGGGACAGAGGGAGTACTTAATAGCAAGGGTAAAATAAACTCAACACAGTAAATTATTCATTGGTTTTATAAACTGAACAAGTATTTTTGAACATCCCAAGATAGTAGAATGGACAAGTAAAGATTAACGGAGGGGAGCATTACTCGTCCAAATTGACTATTTAAAAACCAAATAAATAGAATGATAATTAATTTACTATAGCATCTTTTGAATATATTAAAGAAATTCATTGCTTTGAAAAATACATTAGGAAATGACCGTATAAAGTTAATAATGAGAGTAAATTAATTATGAATTAAGTGATAAATTATCATTTGAGTAAATAATTAATTATAAAAATCTATTTTTAGTGTAGCAAACATGTATAAGTGAACGGAGGAAATATATATTATGGGTATTTTGTTACTGTTATCAGTAGCATGTTGGGTTTAATTATATGCTTGCTTTTAGGGCGATTGATTTTGAGAAAGTTGAATTTATAGAGTATAGTATTATATTGTCAACTTGTAAATGAAGATTTTAGGAATTCATGACATTAGATTGCTTAGCCAGTAAAGTTATCCCCACTTTTTACGGAGCACAAATTTTCACACTAAAATTATAGTGTTTGCACAGATTCTTTAGATAGGTTTGACCGCATGGCTTGCCCTAGTTTCAACACTTTTTAACTTTAATATCAAATTCGATTAATTTTGATTCGTATTTGAAATATTTTACTTTAAAAAATAAAATGTTTTATAGTTTAATTTTTAATATTTAAGTCTTATTATTGATTAAAGATGAAGCGTTATTTATCATTTCGACTGTACTAACTTTCTCGGTTGAAATATGTTGTTCGGATAAGAACTCCTCTTTGTCTGATTAGAATTATTTTAATCAAATATCTTTTAATAATTTGATTTTGTAGTGGAGAAAAATAATTTTAATAGTCTAAAGTAAAACAAGCAAACAAAAGTTGCAATAAAGTTAAACGTCACAATACTGATTGAGGCAAAGGGCAACCACATCAGATTTGAGATATTGAATTTAACAACAACAAAAAAGATTTTAAGATTTATATGAAACGTGGCAGATAATTAGATGGAACACGTGGACACTCAATAATTTAGAATAATTATAGTAATAATAACCAAAAATAAAATAAAAATTTGGACCACCACCACCAAAGATTGCAAAACGTAGATCGAATCACAAAGACAACTAGGCTTTGCCTCTTTTTCACTCTAAAAAAAACACAATTATCTTTATATTTTGACTCTCTTCTCAATTACCCAATAGAATATCATTCTTAAAACAAAGTGACTCGGAAGCTTCCCTAAAATTCAATCTTTCACAACCACTATCCATCCCCTCCATATCCCCCACCCCACCTTGCAAGACAAAGAATGTATCATAATCATTTATGTTTCCATCCCTCTATCGATGTTGGACTTCTTAATAAATTTACTTTGAATTAAACAAGACTAATAACTATTGAATGAAAGAGAATTGTTACACTCTGACGTTGTTCTATTGTAATGATGATGCATGCATACTTGGTTGATGAAATAGATATACTTAAGAATTTGTTATCATCATCATATAATTCGAGTCAAAGATATTGAGTGTATGAACGTAACATGACTCGAGTTTAAAAAAGTGAACTTACCTATATATTTGTGTTGTATATAGGTAATAATTACGTACTTGATTTTGTTCCAAACATTTTCTAAGGATACAATGAATTAAATTGTCTCTATCATCAAGCAGTATATAGTGTGGCCAATAACCCTCCCATATTCATCCACTAAACCTAAATGAAGCATCTTCACAATAAAAAGTTGATTCCCCAATTTCCTCCTTTGTAGGAATCAAGCTAGTGACACAATTAATTATGTTTCAAAATTAGAGGAGAGAACTTCCTAAAGGGATGGTGCAAGATTGTTACATCCTTAACAAATGTTTTGGATTCGAGCTCTTGCAACGGAAAAAAAATTCGAGGGTGTTACACTTAAAAATAGATTTTATAATGTGTGAATTTTAATTTAATCGATCAAACGGATATGAAACAAAACATGTTGGGAACCACGTCAATTTTTCATTTGATGAAATGCCCCTTTAACACTGCACCTTCCACTTTTTATTTTTTAACTGTTATAAAAGATTTGACATTCCAAGCCAAGCCACCACTCATAACATACATAATTCTTTACCAGTCTTTTCACTTAGTAGCTTTTCTATTAGCTCTACTAAAGGTGCTTTGACAGCAAATTATTCTATAAAAAAATATTAATCCATGTTACACTAAAATCAAACTTGTCCTTATGCTACTTTACACTCTTGCTCAACTTAATATGGATAACGATTTTTATTACTTTACTGTACGATTGGATTCCTTAAGATTAAAAATAAAAGGAATTTTTTTTTCCTAATTAACCATTTTTTGAATTCTCTACCCAATTTTTCTCATTAAAATAAAGAACTCTAATTGACAAGTAATTTAAAACTGTGATACATCATTATTGATAGATTCTATTGCTTCAAATAGACATCATCATTCAGTCTGAAAATTAATTAAAAAAACAAAACAAAATTACAACGAAAAAGACAAAGCTCTCAAAATTAATTAACCTTAATTAGATATGCCCACAGTAACATAATTTTAGCTCCAGAGTATATTAACAATTATTGGCCATATATTCCCGACAAGTTTGTCAAAAAATAAATAAAATCTAAGGGCTTGTTTTAATAATTCTAGCCAAAGAAATAGTGATAAAAATATACTCAAGTGTGTGGACTGTGGTCTAAAATACAAATCACCCCGGAAGCAAAAATATTAGGTAGTTTCATTGTATTTGGCTTAACCGGCATCTGTTTTGGTGAAGTGGTAGGTAGCTCGTGAAACAATGGATTTATTTTTTTAAAAGTAATTTAAGAAAAATGTGGGTATCTCGAATTTGTACCTCAGGTAACAAGAGTAAAGGAATTGAAACTTTTGGAAGCTAAGGAGCTATCAAAATTTGATTACTAATATGTCAGAATATATTTTTAGGTATAGCAGATTTTTGACTGGCACAGTTTTTATTGGTACCATTGTTTTTCATAAATTACACATGGTTGTTGCATGGACTACAGTGCCAGCTGCATTGAACATTTGAACTGGAACTGGACCAATACCAGGGGATGAATGTTGACTAACCCCTTCTGGGAAACTTCAAGTTTATATTGTACTTTTATAATCAATAAAAATACAGTACGTTCCATGCTATATCCTCTTTGATCACGTGTGGATGTACCTTGCCTACACGTTCATTATTATCTTCCTCCATTTCTATTACTAATAAACTATATGTTTATCCATAACTATAGTTCTTATAAAATAATGATGATTCAATAATACTCTTCACTTTGTCAGAATTTAACATAAATTTGACTAGTATTACGTTGAATTCTAGCAATGCTTGTTTAGCATGTATTATCCATTAGTTTGAGCAAACACAAACAAAATATACTGATCAATTTTCAACAAATATTCAATTCTAAATTCATAAATTTACAAGTATGAGTGTTAAAAGGACTTATATATTAGGCACATATCTGATAAAGTGAGAACCAATTTAAGTGGACGAGGTAATCTATTAAATTAAATTTATGAAAGTCTTAATAATTTAATTAATTGACTATTTAAACTCTCATCTTATTGGTCTGAATTTGATTATCTATATTGTAATCCCCTCTAATTTTTCTCTCCTCTTATCAATATTGTGTGTTACAAAATGGAGGATAAGAAAATGGGCTGGGGTAGGGGTGTGTGCTTAGCTGGGTGACACGTGCAAGGGAGAAATAGCACGTGCATGGGGGTGTAGCTGTACCGGCAAGGTTGCCTGGTTGACCACAGACAAAACTCGGTCCTACTGTTGGCCTGACTCCGTGGACCGCACTGTCTGTCTCCACACGCGTGCCTCTCTTCACTGTCACTGCCGGAATTTTTATATTTTTACCCGACCCGGACAATGACCCAAATAGAATAATCTTCTCTTATTTTTAAACCCCAAAAAAAGAAAAACATGTGATGGGATAGTAAAAAAAAGATTCTCTATTTGATCACTTTCTTCCAGAGAAAATCTCAATTGGTATTTTTCCTCAAGGACCTATAGTTACGTTGTCTGCCCCCACTTGATCAACATCCTTTTGTTCATTTCTTGAAATGCCCCACTTCTAAATGGGGACCACCCTTTAATGGAGCATCCCACAAAATATTAGGACCAAAATAAAAATAGTCTATCAACACAGTACAGTGCAGCGGATGAAATTGTTCCTCTCTTAATTTGAGCTTAGATATGAAAATATCCTCCTACATGGTGTGAAAATTCATAATAATCGAACATCAATAAAAAAATAGGAGAGAGATAAAGTTAGTGGGTTGTATAGAGGAAATATATGTGGGTGTTTAATGGAGGTTGTATATCTATCTATCTACTCGAATAAAGAGATTGGTAAAGACAAGCTGGCCTCCGCACATTCCTCTGTTCGTCTTTGACCTTTGACTACCTAAAATACAAATCCAATCAACAGTAAAGCACCACCTACGCGTCACCTTTTTAATTATAAATCAAGGACAAAAGTTTCGAGTTTTTATTCACTCTAATTTGAACCATAACTAGTCGGGTTCGCAAAGCGACGCCCGGAAACCATGGTAAAAAAAAAAAAAAAAAAAAAAAAAAAACCATAACTCAACTTCAATGTTATGTGTCACTCAGTCTATTTTTACTTGACAAACATAATGAATAAAATAATAATTTTATTATATCAGTTTTTAAATAATAATATATTAAATGTGATTATATAGTTAATAATGAGTGTAAATTTGTAATTAAGTTATAAACTATTTTTTTTATTTTCCATCTTAGACAAATACTCGCTGTGTCCCCAAATTAAAATCATTTTTCTAATTACATTATTCATCATATCAAAGATTAACAATAGATCAACACCTTTGAAACTTAATACTAATATTTATACTTTCAAAATGGATTAAATTTAAGGACAAAATAGAAAATTTACAACTAAATTTTATCTTGATTTTGTAAGGTAACAAGTAATATAAAATGAACGATACGAGTAAAAGAGAGGGTGGCTATTTGATTCACTTGATTCAAAATTCAATACTTGAGTTGAACACATTCAATTATTTATTTAAACAAACCTACAAAATTTTAATCAAAGCTAATAAGTTCGTCCGAATTCGTAGCATCTACAATGCACTGCTTAAATCTTTAATTGACAAAGTACAAGGCCAAACTAAGATGATCCCACCAATTTTCTCAGTTTTGGCTTTGAATTGCTAGATATTAGAATGGATTGGTTTTTGTTCTTTGGAGAAACATATTTTAGCTTATCCTTTCATTATTAAATTTAAAATCTCTCTCTCCTTCAATGCTTTATTTTTATTTTTTTAAAAATATTAAATTTATTACTACAACTGATACTCTATACTCAACTAGGAACTCTGCACCGGTGTCATGAATTTTCACAAATTCAAAATTCATTGGTATTAATGAGGACTTTCACCTAAGTAGACAAATCTCCCCTCCTGCTATTCTCCTCAATTTTGCACATCGAGTATCCAATTTCTCTAATATTTCTTTTGGTTCCCCCAAGAAACTAGAAAATGACATATTGAAGATGCTATTTTACTGAATCACAGTCCTAGTAATTGGAATATGCTCCCAAAAAATATTCAATTGTTTTCATAATAACTGTCAACTTTGATGCCAATTTTTGGAATGAGCTTTCACAAGAAGCAAAAGGGTAATCTTTTCCATCATAATTATTCTTTTAAGCAATATAGATAGATAAATTTACTATTTTATGGCTCATCATAAAAAATCATAAATTCAAGTGACACAACCACAATAATGGAAAGTAGTAGTAGTTCGAAGTTTTTTCGATTGAGATGATTTGCATTTACTCCAATACATACCGAAAGTGACTTTAATTTCCATATCATAAGGTATTGACTAGTCAAACTTGAATTTGATTTTGAGTGCAAAACAAGATTTGAATTTCTTACATATCTTAAAACTAAATCAAAATGATTTTGTCTGGTCATTCAAGACATGTATTCAAATTGAATTATAAAAGGATTCAATTATTATTTTTAACGTTTAACTAAGGAAAAATAATTGAATTCGAAAAAAATAAAGAGTTTAATACTATTATATCTTGTATATCACTTCTAGATTTAATTTAATATTGAACCTTTCCTTTTAGAATATGCAAGCAGCTACTTTTAGCTCTCGCTTTTCAATTCTTTCAGAAAAAAAAAATGAAAATGTTATTACACCAATTCGGCAATTCCCTATACTTTAAATTGGTAATTTCTGATAATTCCCTATACTTTTTCTTCTTCTTTTTTCTTTATTAAATGCTTTATGATAGATTAATCTCTGATAAGTAAAAACTTTGCCGTTTGGAGAATTATTCACTTTTTTAAAATCAAACTTTTATTTTCCAACTCCCTCTTAGTAAACTCCAAATTAAATGCTCCCTTCTTTCCTAAAATATAACAAATGCATATCTAACTTTATAAATTTCAAATAAAGTAGAAAATATCTGAATTCTATAAGCAAACGCCACTTATTTTAGTTCATAATTTTTTACGAAATTACCCCTAGAAAAAAAGAGTTAAATATCTACCTATAACTAAAAAGGTGCAAAATAGAGAACACAAAGTATAGGGAAAATCCCACTGCATAATCAACTATAGAGCCAAAATTTTCACTTAAGAATTCAAAATATAAGAATTTTAAAAACTTCAATATCTAATATATATAAAAAAATAAATAAAATTTAACGTTATAAAAATAGTTTGATTTATCATTAAAAGCTGAACTCCCTCGGTTCTACGTGGGTCCGCGCTTGGGCATGAGTTCAATAATAGATGAATGCATGATGTATTGTATTTGTGCTTAATCGAATTGGACCATTCAAATTTCATCAATAATGCCAATTTACGTAAACAGAAGTTAGATTTGAGCATGAATGTGGGTCCCACTTAGTCGCACATTAGGTTTGACCAGAGACCAAACGTAACCATGGTTAAATGAACAAATTAATATCAGCTTAGTAAATAAATGAAAACCACACGTGTGGGGAGTTGGGGATGGCAAAATTTCGTCAGAATAAAAGCAGAGCAAAACAGAGAGAAGAACCCTACGGCCTGTTGGGTATGTCCCTCTGTTTTCTCTCCGTATAAGACCCAGCAAATTCCCAAACAAAAGTGAAAGAGAATTTGCAGACTCTCTTTCAGTTTTAGCTTTTTCTATATCTATTTTTATATATATATATATATATATATATATATAACAAACATTTACTGATACCCAATTCACTGCTACCCGATAAAGAAGAAAAAACAGAGTCAAGAAAACATGCCTGGAAGTTTAGACCCTTTGGATGTTGGTGTTCAGATTCCATACCATTTTCGTTGTCCAATCTCCTTAGAGCTTATGCGAGATCCGGTTACCGTCTGTACCGGTCAAACTTACGACCGCCAAAGCATTGAGTCCTGGGTGGCCACCGGAAATATTACTTGTCCGGTAACAAGGGCGCCGCTCAGTGATTTCACTCTTATTCCAAATCATACTCTTCGCCGCCTTATACAGGAGTGGTGTGTTGCGAACCGGGCTTTTGGAGTTGAGCGGATTCCGACGCCGAAACAACCAGCTGATCCGTCGTTGGTCCGGTCGTTGCTGAATCAGGCGGCGGCTCAGTCGAATCATATGAATTCTAGGGTTGCGGCGTTGAGGAGACTCAGAGGACTAGCTCGTGACTCGGATAAGAACCGGTCTGTAATTTCGGCGAACAACGCACGGGAAATTCTTCTGGCGATTGTATTCTCCCGTATGGATTCGGACTCATCGGAGTTGAATCACGAGTCGCTCGCGATTCTATCCATGTTTCCGCTCTCTGAACCGGAATGCGTTTTTGTCGCTTCCGATCCGGAACGAGTTAGTTACCTGGTTGCTATGCTTTTTCATCCTTCCATCGATGTCCGAGTCAACTCAGCTGCTTTGATTGAGATTGTAGTCGCCGGAATGAGATCCCCGGAGCTCCGTGCTCAAATCAGCAATGCGGATGACGTCTTCGAAGGAATCGTCGGAATTTTGAATTATCCGTTGGCGTATCCGAGAGCGTTGAAAGTCGGAATCAAGGCGTTATTTGCTTTATGCCTAGTAAAGCAACACCGACAAAGAGCGGTGACCGCCGGGGCGGTGGAAGCGCTAATCGATAGGCTACAGGATTTCGAGAAATGCGATGCGGAAAGAGCACTCGCCACAATCGAACTCCTCTCCAGAATTCCATCAGGATGCGCAGCGTTAGCATCTCACGCGCTAACGGTGCCTCTCCTGGTGAAAATTATCCTGAAGATATCGGAGCGTGCGACGGAATACGCCGCCGGAGCACTGCTATCGCTTTGCTCAGCGTCGGAACAAGCTCAGAAAGAGGCGGTCGCCGCCGGCGTGTTGATTCAGCTGCTGCTGTTAGTTCAAAGCGATTGTACAGAACGTGCGAAGCGAAAAGCACAAATGCTTTTGAAGCAGCTTCGCGATTGTTGGCCGGAGGACTCCATCGCCAATTCAGATGATTTTGCCTGCAGCGACGTCGTTCCGTTTTGACGATTCACCATTCTTACCTCTCTTTTACCAATCTCTCCCAAATTTTTGTAATTCGAGGTTAAAAAAAAAAAGGAAAAGGAAAAAAGCCAAGTGTCTAAATTTGGTAAATAGAGCATTATTCCATGTATGTAATTTTTGTACGTAAGATAACCATTTTTTTTGGGCTGGAAATTTGTTTTTCTTTTTTCCTTTTCCAATTTAAAACATACTCTTTTAGAGTAATTAATGAACTCTTAATCTATGGTTTCTTCTTATCAATATAGGATATTATGTAGGAAAAAATATTGAAATACACGTTTTATGTTTATCTTATTTTTAATATTTTATTTTTATTTTTAAAAATCTCTAAAATCCTTTATTTCTCTTCTAATTCTAAATTATTTTATAATATATTCGAGTTAGTTTTAAATGTATTCGAGTTAGTTTTGAATATATCCAAACTACATATTATGTATTTACACTAACAAAATTCAACAACAATAACATATCAGCGAAATTCTACAAATATAGTTTGAAATTATTTCAGAAGAATCTTTGACTCATGAACAAATATAATTCAAAACATTTTTTTTTTTTTTGTTGTTGTAATGTTTGATGAGTTGTAATGTGAGGTGTTGCAAAGCATGTGTGACACTAATTGGAAAGGGATAGTTCAAATTTCTTTTGACCGAAGACTAACTACATTAAACAAGATGTGCGTGCATGCAAATAATTAATAATTAAGAAATAAATAAATAATAATTATATTGGGTCCTATAAAAACACCTTAAGTACGAGGAGTTATTGGGCTGGATCGGACCTTCTTTACTGCATAGCCCGGCCCACTTGTTACTATACTTGAGTCAACAGATGGTGACATTTTTAACTTCGGTCTACTAACAATAATTGAAGATATTATAATGATACCGAGTGGACAAGAGAATTAAATTGTTTTACATATATAGGGATGACAATGAGACGCAGCGAGGTTGGTTCTGGGATCACATATGCATAAATTTATGAAGATTTTAAAATTCGTACTGTTCCATTAACATCTCTATTTATGTAAAAGAGATTATAAATGTGTTTCATTGAGAAGAGTGATGTGTACACATACCTTATTATTATCTTATGCAAATAAAATATTTTAGATAGACCCGCAATTCAAGTAATTCGTAGCATGGTAAAGTATGGAGGTAATGTAATGGAGTGTGACAGATGAATTGGAATCACATGGGGTTTTGGAGTTTTGTGGTTCAAGTGACAAATTAGTGGTCACATGCCCAACCATTTTCTCTTCTACTTTTTTTCTTCTTTTTGCCAATTGTATAGAGATGGACAACATACAAATCTAGATCGTCTTTAGATGTGCACCACACTTCATGCTCTCACTACAACGCAAAGTATATTTTGGTGTACCACTCAGATATGTGTGATACAAATATAATTTCTTATTCTTAATTAGAGGTTTTAGAATAAAAAAGAATTTTTAGTATCGAGTGTTACTATTTTTAATTGATCTTATATGATGCAAATTTGAATTAATCAAAATTTCATATCAGATATCAAAAACTAGATAGTAAAAAAAACGAAAAGCTATGAGTGCAAAAAGATATCACTCTAGCATGTGATTGATATATACACCCTCTTTAAAATGTTGTTCTTATACAAGGAGTTGACCTTTTGTTTTACGACAATTTTATCAAACCTTTTACAAACTTTTGACTATATAGAGTTTGAAGTTGGAAATAAATATTTAAATTTTTAGTTGGTGATATGTTGAAAATAACTTCTTTACCCCAAAGCTCAAAGTAAGGGATAACATTTGGTATGTTGTTGTAGTTATTCTAAATATTTGGGTTTATAGTTCCAACAATTAAACAAATTGGTGCCTAATTAAGTCACATTGAACTTATATGAATTGGACCTTTTTATTCAAAACTCTGATATTCTTTATGGACAGAATGAGTACTATTTTTGTACAGAGAATCCTGAAAGCTACTACTACATTATTTTCTAAAATAAAACTTCCACACTAAAGACTAAAGAGAAAGCCACAAACTTGAAAAGGCCCAAAATGTTCCTTATGGGGCCTCATTATACGTGGAAAGAAATAGGGAAAACAAGAAGGGAAAAATTGCGCGACTAGGCAAATATATACTATTGAATTATTTATTTATAATTATAGTTTAAACTAATTATCATTCGTCATTACAATTTAATTCGAGTTGTTGTGGATCCACGTTCTAATTGGTATAACACGCATAAACTAACATATTTTGCCCATTTCTACCTTTATACAAAGTACTGTTTTTCTCTCATCTTTTATAATCCACTGATTTATCTCCTTAATTCTCTCAACGACAATCAAATTTGAAATTTCAAAGTTTTCGTTTGATTTTTCGGTTACCTTTATAAATACATACAAATCATGCTTGAACATCTCCTTCCAATAGAATTATTTGAGGTATTCAATTGAGTTTTTTTTCTAAAAAAATTCCATTTGTATATTAACATGCTATAAGTTTTGCATGATTTTAATTCAATAAATAGGAACAAAAAAAGAGAGGAACAAGGAAGATAGTTCAAGCGAGTTGCTGACCAAAAGAAAGATGATTCAAATGAGTTAAAAAGAAATAGAAAGTAATTAAAAGAAATTGTATCTACCAACACTGAGTCAAAAACATTTGAAGATGAGAATGATGAATATGGGTTAATGGACCAAGATGATGATGAAGAAATCCAGGCATTTGTATATTTTTTATGATTTGTACTTCTATCAATATCTTTCACATTATGTCGTATATGATTCTATGGATTTTGCGTATCAATATTTATTGCGGCTTTTATACTTATTAGACCTTGTTTGTATATTTTTAACAATTATATACAATTACTTCTTTTGTATTTGTATATTATCAGCAATTATACGACCCAACCATTATCTGTATAATTTCAAAATTTGTATACATTTATTCGTTTGAATATACGATGTATCTGTTAATGATATTTATATACGTTTGATTAGTATATTTATCAGGTAATTTTTTGACTTCGTTCTTTTTTTAGCAGAAGTCATATTTGGTACGAAAATCTAATCAAATAAAATAATCATGATTTGCGGGATTTATTTCCGTTGTAATAATCGAAATTACTGCCTCACTAATTAAGTTAAGAGTCCAATTTGTATTAAAAAATTATTATTCAACGAGATATATAAATAAAGCAACTCACAACTACTGAAACTATAGCTACACTATATAACAAGACAATCTATAGCTAAGAGAACTCATTATATTTCAATTCTTAGCTATTTATGAAATTTCTTCTAATTAAATGATTTTATCATTGAATCGCCACCGGCAGGGGTGGGGAGGAGACCATTGTAAGCTTAAAATGTAACATATTGGCTATGACACTTATTTTCATGCTCTACCAAGGAAATCATTTTCTAATTTGTAAGAAAATTATTTATATATAGACAAAATTTTAAAATAAAATATGAAAAAATTGACCTAAATAAAAGTTGATATATGAACTCTCTGCAAGTGCTAATAGTTGTAGAAGCTGAAATGAAAGTAGGGACAGTAAATAATTAAGTACCTTGTTTTTTTTTTTCTTTGGTTTTCTCTACCCTCTTTAGAAAAGTTAAGTAACATGATATTTTTAATCTCTTAAGACTTGTTTGGTAGGAGTTAAAATGAGTGATTACATGGAGTGGGAGTCGAGAATCAGGCACGACTGAAGAATATTAGAAGTCTAAAGTCAAATTAAACTTTATAATAATAGGCCTTAAATTTTAAGAAAATTCATAATTATAAATATGATTCATGTTTTATATCTCGACATATTTGAATTCTAAGAAGTAAAACAAAAGTACTCCTATGAGGTAAAATTATTAAAAATATTGTAAAATTTCATTTGTTTTTTTTTTTTAAAAAAAAGGATAGTTGAGAGTTAGGAAAATAGAACCTGATTTTTGAGATTGATAGCTTGATAACATAGTAAAATTTTATTATTTCAATTTATTTGTTGTAATGTGTGAGAACTTCGGAAGAATGTAAAAGAAATATAATTTAAATTTATTTGATTTCGTTTATTTCTTGAATTTAGAGAATGGATCGGATAACGAACTAGTAAAAGAGTAAATTTTAGATTTAGCAAAGGGGAAAAGAAAAGAATATATAATCATAAGTTTTATTACACAAAAAAAATATTCAAATGTAATTAACCATACCACATTGGTTAAATAATTCTCCTTTTTTTACAGTTAATATTATGTGCTTTCCCCCCTAAATATTTATTATAAAGGAATAATACCATAGAATTAATGTATTATTAATAACAAAAAAATAGGGTCTTAAAATTATGGGGGTGTAAAGTCATTGCTTATAATTAAATGACTTTACAATTATTAATGTAATTTATGCCATTTGTTTTTTCACGTTTCCACCGCGAAACAATTTTTCTCATTTGTAAGGAATACTAGATAATGTGGCCTGTGCTATAATATAAATGATATGTTTTGGGATTAATAATCGAGTTTTTGAAGCGATTGTTTGCGTGGATAAAGGAACAAGTTTTTTTATCACAAACATGTACTTTCTTTGACGCTATCTAAGGCATAATAAGACTACCCACAAACAACATTTTTGAAATATTTTATGTTGTCAATTATCATGATTTATAGTATTTTTACGATAGATTCACTTCAAGAATCAGTGGAATTTTTTGTATTTTTTTCAAAACGTATTTTATATTGTTAATTATCATGATTTATAGTATTTTTACGCAATTTTTAAATATAAAAATAAAATAAAAATAAGACAAATAAATTAAAATGGACCCAATATATGTTATTTTTGTTATCTCAATTTATGTGGCACAAATGAAATTTGGAGAGTCATCCAAATTTTCATATTTTTTTTAATTTTTTTTTAAGTTATTACTTATTGTGATTTATGATATTTTTATGTAACTTTCAAATAACGTACATTACTGGTCACTTTATCCTAATTTAGGTGATATGGATAAAATTACAAAATTAACCCTTTTAAAATGTCTTTCAGATATTTTAAGTTGTTAATTATTATTATTTATAATACTTTTTTGGTAATTTTAAAATGATATGTGTTATTTTTTCTGTCCCAATATATGTGAGTCTGATAGAATTCTGAGAGTTAACGTATTGTATTATATAGCTTTTAAATATTTTAAATTGGTAATTATTGTAATTTTTAATGCTTTTTAAGTCATTTGTGAATGATATATGTTGCTTCCTTGATTGAGACTTTTCCATTTGTGACACATATATATAGATATTTGGTGCCTGTGCCACGGGCCCAATAAATATTAATTTTTTTTTGTTTTAATTTATGTGATATAAATCGAATTTGAAGATTAGTCGATTTTTTATATGTTTTCTTAAAAATATATTTGAAGTTATTAAATTGTTGTGATTTATAGTATTTTTGTGTTAGTTTTGAATAATATAGGTTACTTTTGTTTCAATTCACGTGAATAATCATAAATATTTTTAGTTGTTAATTTATTGTGAATTCTAGAAATTTTGACGTTATTTTCAAATAGTACATGTTACTTATTCTATTCCAATTAGTCAACCAAATTTCTTATATGATCTAAAAATATTTTTAATTGCTAATTATTGTGATTTATAGCATCTTTTATGTAACTTTTAATAATATATAATTTGTTCAAATTCATATGACAATGATAAGATTTCAAGGGTCAATGCAATAAAAATTTAAATTTTTTAAAAAGTTGTACCTCTAATATATTTTGTAGCTAAAATATACTCTCTCCGTCCACTTGTATTTGTCATGTTGCGCTTTTTTGAAAGTCTATTTGACTAATTTTCAAAGTTAAATCAGATTGTTTTAATTCGATATTTAAAAAAAAAATTAAATATGCAAAATCTATACAAAAAGTACTATAAATTGTAATTTTTTGCCTATGAATATGATAAAAAAACACATATATTAGTTAAAATTCTTATAGTTTGACTCTAAAAAGAAAATCATAACAATTAAAAGTGCATAGAGAGAGTAATAAATAGGTAATTAAATTTCAAGAAGTTTAAAATAAAAGGTTGGAAAAAAGAATTAGATAGACAACATATATTCAAAATTGAAAACATATAAATAATAAATGGGCCCAAATGAGGTCAAACTTTTTGGCTAATAAAGTAGTAGGTAGTTAATGGTGTTAAATTGTCCAATAATATAAATTTTAAAGGTACAACCATAAAAGAAGAATGTACAACACTATGAATCACATATCATCCAACACTTGTCATGTGCTAAGTAGTAAATATTCCCACTTATTATATATAGTAATATTTTCATAGAGACAATATTTAAAAAACAGAACATGAATTTTTTTTAAAAACATACATCCATACCAAACACATCCTTAAAGCAAACACATAAACATATGTCAAATCAAGATTTTTGCTATTTATAAATATCATTGGAAGAAACTTAATGGGACCAAATTCCATAGTTTTAATTTCTCCGATATGGAGACAGATGTTCATCCACTACTGGATAAAATGCAAAAGAAAAATAAAATAGTCTTTACCGCCACAGTCGTTCATCCTCTATCGAATGAACTACAAAAGTAAATAAAACAGTCTTTATGGCCACAACCGTTCTTCCTCTATCGAATGAACTATAAAAGTAAATAAAACAGCCTTTACGGCCACAACAGTTCATCTTCTACCGGATGAACTAGAAAAGTAAACATGCCTATACGGCGACAACCGTTCATCCTCCACTGAATGAACTTCAAAAGTAAATATGATATTGATCATTTGGAGGTTGTCAATAACATTATCTCATTTGCAGCTCGCTTGTACATGTCTTCCGCAGTGAATGCTCCAGAGAATTGAGCTAACTCTCTTCCACCTTTAGCCTGAATATACATCAAACATGTTTTTAGAATAAAGTGATAATAACAACAATAATAATATACTCAGTTATATGTAGATATGTTTATCCATATGATCTTATAAAAGTAGAAAGACTATTTCTGTTAAACACTTGACTTAGGTAAAACAATTTAAATAATTTCTAAACATAATCTATGACTAACTATATGTAGTAGCAAATAGAGAATTTCAACCTCAGGGTGAGACTAGGTGGGAGGAGGCATTTCAAAAAAAAAAAAAAGATAGATATATATTTTTTTTTTTTACTTCCATTTCATGTGAAGATAAATGTTCAATTAGACGCGAAACTAATAAAATTAAAAACTATATGTTTCTCAAACACCCAACTCAAAAGAATTTCTTAACACGTTTCATTCTTCAATTTCCTGATCAATCAAATAAAGACACGTAAAGTAAATCAAAGAGTGTGCTAACTAAAACGCTAGTTCACAATGTTCAAAATGACAAATATATTATTTTGAAGAAAATGAAAGGACTTACATGAGCTTGGATCATGAACATGCTTCTGAATTGATCAGATGAAATTTGAGCAGACACAATATCAATCTTATGTTTCTCCAAAACATAACAAATGATGGTAAATAACCCTGGCTTCTTAGGACAACACACACTAATATGTGCATCTTCACCACAAACATTTAGTATCACATTTGGTGAACTCCATGTCATAAAACCTGTTGGAATAAGGGGACTAGCACCATGAGTTGTTGGTGTAATGGCTGTTGAATTACTGGTTGATCCTTGATCACCTAGATATTTCTCCCAACTATTAGCATTTTTTTGTGAACTCATCAACCTTATGCTATATTCTTCTAGCCTTTCTAGCTTTTGACTTTCAAGTTTTTTGAAAGTATTTTGCAGTTTTAGGATGTGATTCACTGCTTCATAAACTATTGTAGACTTATCAGCCTGCATATACAAAAAAACAATGAAATTAATTTAATTTCTACTTCAGAGGCGAAATAAGGATTTCACTAATTAAGGGGAAGTAAGTCAAGGGAATACCATATCTACTATATATATACGAGTTAATAAGTTTCAAGTAATTTATTAGTGTTTAAAAAAGATTCATTTAATAAGTATAAATTACAAAAATAAAAGAGGCTACAATTTGGAATTGTTAATTTTTAAATCATGTTTATTACGCTTTTGAGTTACAAATATCTTAAAATTATACGGATTAAGAAAATGTTTCTTTTGACAAATTTAGAATAGAATTAGAATAATGTTGAAAACTTCATATTCTTATGCTAGAAAATAAAAAACAAAGAAATTTATGGAGTTTTTTTTATAACTATATATGCGAAAAAATCGGAAGTTCTATATTGTTTTATCCTTCCCTTTTTTGGTAAACAAAATGCATCTTATTATTCTATTTTGGAATTAACAGGTAGATATGTACAAATTAGTAATAAGGGGAATGTGTATATCACCAAATAAATTTATTCCAATTGGGTTAAGGTACTACTGAAATAGTCTTTCTATATATATATAACAAAGTTACATTTTCACATAGAATCATGTCTCCTTTAGTAAGCTTTTACAAGTTTTTATTTGCTAAAAAAAATCATGTTCATTTTTCGAATAATTTTCGATGAGTTGATTATGATTATTAATTAAGGTTGTAGAAGACAATAAAAGGAAAATAACAACAAAAAAAATTGTTTCAGATATCATAAAATTTATTGAATTATTTTCCTTTTGATCGATAAGATATCATATAAGAAAAAATAAAGTATATCATTGTAAGAACTTCTTTTTTACCTTAGCAGGGAGATTAGGAACCAACGCCTGAAGAGTCTCGAGCAGGGTTCGCATCTTCTTTCTCCTTTCTCTCTCCGTCCATATGTGTATCTCATGCGCTGATTCTTTTTTACCTTTGGCTTCATCAGCACCAGAATTTGGTTCAGCAATTCCCTTACCTTTCCTTTTTCGGTTTAGTGGACTTCTCTTCTTATCAACATCAATAGTCAGTTCAGCCATTTCATTAATAACTGTCAACGGCTGACAAGTATCAGACCTAGTCAGATCTGGCAACTTGTCTCCCTCAAACGTCTCTCCACTCCGAACTTGAATCAGGTACGACCAGAAATCATTAGTTTCCCATGGCAACCCATGATTATTCTCGTCGCCTTCATTCATTTTTTTTCTTTTTCAGGTGGTCTGATATTGTACCCTAAGTTACGCCTATATATAGAATTTTTTTCTTGTAGGGGGCAAAGTGTAAAATGGAAAAATGAGGGATTGGATATGATGAATATTGAATATGAAAAGAATATAGAGAAGGGTGGCAAAAAGGAAAAAAAAAAGAGAAAAAATAAATAAAAAGTAGAGATAAAAAAGGATGATTCATTTGTAATGAATAAAAAAAACAAAATACAATCATAAGCCAAAATGTCGTTACTGGCTTCAAAACAAAAAATGGTAGCTAAAGTACTTTTGTTACAGATTTTGTTCTCACTCAATTGGGTCCCAATTCACACTTACCGCTACTAAAAATAATTAATTAAAATTAATTACTTTAATTACAAATACTAAATTACAAACTTAATCAAGTTATTATTCTTATCTATACAAACAACCTAAGTTTTTTTTTTCCAATTAAAATAATAATAGTTAAAATGATTGTATATATAATTAACTAAGATTATTATTTTTTGAAATGCAAGTCTTAATTCTTAAGTTATATGAATTAGGTGTGTCTGAGTTGTAGTCTTATAATATAAGATATTACATGACTAGTGTTAATCAGATTTTAATAATAGTTTATTCACGTGATTATTAATGTTAATGAAATTTCATTAATAGTTGGCTCCGACTATATACATCTTTTTACTCATTTATTAATATTAATGAAATTTTATTAATAGATTTTAATAACGAGATTTTATGCATCTTTTTACTCATTTATTCAAGTTAACCACACTAGAATTAATAATTAAGCAAGTGTTTTTTCGTGAATAAAAGTTTTTATCATATCATATCCGTTCCATATAAAAGAAAAAGATCATCATTTTATTTCATCTTCTGGCCAAGATGTTAAAATTCCTCTAAATACTAATCATGACTTTCCGTTTATTAGGAGAAAAAAAGGAATTAGTTAGGATATTAATTCCTCCATTAGTTTGTAGCTAGCCCTTTTTTTTATAATTCATTAATAAATGGTATAATCGACAATTTTTTATCATTTATTGGAAATTAAAATTGTGTATTACTATTTTCGTTAATTATGACAATTAGGAGTATCAAATGTAGGGTGGTGTATTGATTAGTTTGGTTTAGTTTTGAAATTTATCGTTTCGACTTATTGTTGTTTTTGTAGACATGCTAAATTATTGTAGAACCATTAAGATATTGACCTATCGGTTATTGATTTATCGATTTAACTGTTAAGATTTGATACAAAAAAATCATGGAAATCACTTAGAAACAAGGTGACAAATCAAATGAACCATGCACATGAGTTGATAGATTGCATCTTGCTCAAAAGCAAAGGCACTCACATTTTAGAATAACGGAGAGTTTGAAACAATCAAAAATAAAAGTATGAGACTAAACTCTAAGTCAACGACTTTAATGATATGCGTAATGATATAAATATAATTATTTAATTTACTATGGGGTTATAAATTATCCGTTAAGAAAAAACTCAATCCATTAAGAAGCAAAACCCAATAATAAAAAAATCAAAACCTTTACCGAAACTACTAAATCAAAAACCCATTATCGATCACCTAATAACTTTTTTCGATTCGAATTATCGATTTCGATTCGATTTTGAACAGCTCTAATCAAATAGATGGATTAAATTGAATTTGGGAATATTAAATTGAATTGAGTTAATAAATGGTCGAGTTAAGTTACTTGAATTGAAATGGACTAAAATCCATGTCATAGAGAAATCCACCAACTTCTTACTAAGTTTTAAATTCTTTATATGAGTATCTAATAAAAATTTTCTTATGCTATAATCATTTATAATATATCAATATCAACAACAACAAATAAAAAATTAAACAAGGTTTCTCATGGACCAATTTAGACAGCATAATATTCAACTTTAAAATAAGTCAAATTAAACATATTAAAATAAATTTAATTAAATAAAATAAACGGATCATTAATTTGTTAAAATGTGATCAAATTAGACAGATCATAAATTTATATATTTTGTTTTTTACTGGTAAGACCATTATCTTGTGACTAATGTTGACTGTAGGGGTGTTCACTTGGATAAAAACCGATTCAAACCGAAAAACCGAACTAAACCGATAAAATAAAACCTATTTTATTTGGGTTTGGTTTGGTTTTAGATTTTTGAAAATCGATAGTATTTGGTTTGGTTATGGTTTATTCGAAAAAACCGAAGAAATTACTGAACCGATGAATTATATACATATATTATATTAATATACATACTTAATATATTGTTTTTATAAACAACTTTAAAGATCTTATATATATTTTCATTAAAATTTCTTTATAATTTACTTATTGAAAGCAAAAATGTCCAAGATGAAAATATTTATCTTATTGATTTCATGTATATGAATGTCTATGACAATTCTTTGTGGGACTGAAAATGTTATTGCCTTTTCCTTCTAGACCAATATAGTGAATTTTAAAGCTTATTGATAGTAAATTTAGTGATCGAAAGTTCAGTAATTTAAGTCATTCTAACTATTCTTCGTTTTGAATGGATTGTTGTCACCTTTTCACATTTTGAATGAATTGTTTCTTTTATTTTTGTGTATGGTTAATAACCGAATAACCAAACCAAACCAAATCGAAACCGATAACCACCAAACCGATAAATGTATATTATATTTGGTTTGGTTTGGTTTTGATAATTTTAAAACCGATTAAATTTGTTCGGTTTTAGTTTTGACCAATAACCGATCCAAATCGACCCGTGAACTCCCCTAGTTGACTGTTTCATTATTATCAACACATAAACACGAGCATAACATATTAAGACAATCATTTCAAATACTACACTTGTCAAAAATAATTGGAGAAGACCCATTTTTATTTGTGGGTGGGTGGGTTGATCTGTTCAGGTGTAAGATATGAATTTATTTTAGGGTTATTTGAGGAAATTAAGAATTTATTCGGAGTAATAATTATAGCAAATTATAACTATGATGAGTAATTAAATAGTATAAGTTTACTAAAGTGAGAATGATAATGTAGGAAAATAACCTTTGTCATCCACTATATATAGAGACGCAGTGATTAAGGTTACAACCAAGATCTTCTAGATATTTAACCTATTTGTCAATTAGGATAAAAGTTCCAAAGTTTGCAATTTTCTAGCTAGTTAATTGGATTTCAAATTCCCTCGAAAATAAACTTTTATCATCTTCGCAATTACTTCAACTAATTGAGATTTGCGTTGAAATATACGATTGTTCCTCTCTTATCACAATTACTTCTTTTAAGCATCCATGAAGCTTGCTTGCAAGTAGCTTCCTATATTGAATTATACTTTCCATAGTATTTATAAGGTTTGTCCATAGACGTACAGAAAGAAACTCATCTCTATGAAACAATTTTATAATCATATATATCGAGAGCATAAGTCACAAAAAAATTGGAGATGGATCGAAAACATAAAAATGGTTTCTTTTCATATCCGATATCATAGATTTTCAACTTTTATGTTGCATGTGTAGTTAGAGATGCGCGATTAGGCAAATTCACAATTTACTAATTTAAATAAGTCATGATTTTCAAATTAATTAAAAGATAGCTATTATGTTGAGAATATAATTAAATAATAAAGGTGTGCACTCTCTAACAACTTAAATTTTTAGATGAGATGATCACACATACTCAATTATCCATGACATTTAAAATGTACCTCCGGCATCCAAGTTTCAATTCTCATGCTCTGCATTCTTTTTACATTTATATGCGTTGTTTGAAGTAAAATATCTCAAGCTGAAATCAGAATTATGGGGCTATTTTTATTTGAATTTCAGTACTTTTTCTTGAAATTTCAACATAATGTACTGAAATTTAACTTCAAATTAAAAACTCAAACTCTAGAATAATATGATGAATTTCACATATATGGAAGGCAATTTATTGTCAAATTTTTTCTTCACCGTAAAAATAGCTATTAAACCTTGAAAATGGCTAAATGAATTGCGGGCAAGTGGGGGCGTATGGGTGGCGTAAAAATCAATTTTTGTTATTGTTTTGTTTGTGGGAGGGGTGGGGGGTGGGGTTGGTTTGGGTGTAGAAATAAAAATATATTTGAAATTTTGCAAATTTTAATATTTTTTAAAAAAATAGGGATGGTCGAATACGGGGTATGGATAGGGTAAGAAAAAAAATTAGAGGATGAAGTCGAGTTTTGAAAAATGTTTTCCTCCATATCAAATACACCCTAAGTTTTTAAGTAGGCGTTTGGCCATGTGATACCATATCACGATATGAAATCGTGAGATGGAATTAGCATTTGGACATGGGATTTTACGCTGATTCCATCTCATGATTCCATATCATGATGTGATTCCATATTCTCCAAAAATCATGATATGGGAATTCCATATGATTTGAGATATTTTTAATACAAAAATTGATCCACAAGTTTATATGTTGTTAAAGTAACCCCACATTTATATCTACTAACCATTTATTTCATATGTAAATAAAATTTATAATCACATCATTACTTTTTAAAATTTATTATTCTCACCGACATAAAATTTATTTTTCTCACCAACATATAGTCACTTTAACTCACACCAACCAATAAATTTGTTCTCTTCATTTAGTCCAACACCTAATTTATTACTTCTACCGTTTTGTAGTTATTACAACCCAAAGTAACAATATTGGTTCGTCTTCTCGGTCACATGATCGAGAAATGCAAGTTCAACGTGAGGAAATTGTCCGTACTATGGGGGAGAATTATATTAAAGATTAGTACACTACAATTTATGTTCAATTTTTTTTATTGAATTAAAGTTAGATGAAACAATTACTTAAGTGGAGAACAAATAGTTTTGTAATAATTTATTATGCGATTTTATAATTTTTTGTTTATTTGGTAAGATTAAATAAAAAATTGGGGTTATTTTAATACTTTTACAACTTATGGGATTCTTATCTTTATGAGAAAATATACAACACAAAAATTTATATCGCATATCCAATTAAAACTTTTATTTTATCCCATAATTCCATATCACAATACCATATCGCATGACCAAATGGGTTAAGAGTCCAAACGAAAATGAAAAGGAAGTATATGACGATGGAAGAGAAAAGTTGTCTGTGGCTTGACATAAGAGGAGTTGCAAATTGGGGTTTGTCATAATATGAGCCGTTTTTGTTATGTTCATTTTTTTTGAGTATTTTCTGGCCTCTCTTTATGCTTGCGTTTGAGGGTATGGTAGAGAGGCTTGAGAAGGTGGATAATCCTTCAGTAAAGACCTAATGAAAGGTTGAATTCAAATACATTCAAAATCCATAAGAATCATATGAATATCTATGGAGCGTAGCAAGGAACCTTGGCTTCAGCTCTCGTTATCTCACTCAATCCTACAACGGAAATTCGAGTCGAGGCGCTGCAAGCTTGTAAAATTGTAATCATGATTTTTTATTTTTTTGCTTTTTTTTTCTTTTTGGCCTTTTTATCTTAATGCCATATTTTACTCTTTTTTTTTGAAAAATATTCCGAATACACATTCGGATATATAAGCGAGAGATGTATAAGAGAGGGAATAGGACATCCGGATATATAGGGGAGAGATGTATCAAGAGGGGAGGAATGTATTAGAAAAGGGATAGGATCCATATACATAGAGGAGGGATGTATTCGAGAGGGATAGATATGTATTAGTGAGAGAAAGTGATGTACCCGAGAGGGAATTTTTGAATTTTTTTAAAATGGTAGGGAATTTTAGAGATTATGATAAAATAAGATGTGTATTTGGATAATTTTTCCTATATGCTATTAACTGTATATTTAGATATAATATTTATTCAGTTTTAATCGATCATATATTTGTTTATGATGTTTGTTTACTTATATAATAGATGATTTAGTGTTATTATTGTTACTATATGCTATTTTTTTCGTTGTTTCTATAATTTGTTTTAAATTACTTTAATTGAATTAGGTCTTCTGAAAATAGTTTCTTTTTTTTTTCTTCTCAAAATTGAAATAAACTTTGCATAGATACATAATATCCTTTTTCACACTTTATTTATAACTTATATTTAATATATTATTATCGATCTTTTCGTCGAACTCCAATGTATAGTTTCGTGTGAATTCTCTATTTTTGATGGGAAAAATAGGTTAAAAAATATCTTTAATATATTCAAAATGACTTTATTCTTAATGATCATCCTTTTAACAAAGATTAAAATCGATCCAAACAAGCTCCAATTGATTTAACTCAGCTTCTTAATGATCATCCTTTAACAATATAATGGTTAGTCCTTAAAAATCAATCCCCAACAATTAATAAATTCAGACGGAATGAGTGATATATTCATGTGTACCAATAAATCAACGCCATCTATTAAATTAAAAATTGATATATAACGTTTCATAATATGTTTTAAGGAAGGACATTTTAACCGTCAAAACAATCAAGATCCAATATATAGAAAGAGAGGTATTTTTAATCCATAATTGAAGCTAAAGAAAACTATGGTCTAATAAATTTCCTAAACATCATGTATTCAAGAGTATAATTTTTCTTAAGAGTCACATGTAAATATAAGTAAATATATGTGTACGAGTAATTGCAAAACAAAAGAAAAAAGATGGTTACGGTTTTGAAACAGATGAATAATAGTCATTGGGCCAATTACAAGGAAAACAAAAAGGTTATTGCACGACTCACACTCCATGTCACGCCCCGAGCCTATACCCTGGGCGGGACTGACACTTGAAGACCATTGCTGGCCTCAAGCGAACCCTTGGCCTGGCTTACTAACTCAACGGAAGACTTAACTCATCCTATACACATTTATGAAGTAACTAGAATGTTATAAAGGAACATTCAACTGGCCTTTAAGGCAAGCTCGAGTCTTTAACATATGAAATGAAAAGTAAAGACAACTGAATTAACTAACTGACCGTCTGTCTGTCTATGAAGCCTCTAAACAACTGAGATGGATGTCGGGACAGACCCACGACATCCTAATGAAGTAATACTAAAACTGAAAGCAATGAAAAAGAGTCCTCTGGAATGCAAAAAGGCTCACCAACAGACTCTGAACTGCTCACTGGATCAACGATGCGCCGGATGCCGATCCTAGGTACCTGTGTCTGCATCATAATAAGATGCAGGCCAACTGGCATCAGTACATTGAATGTATGAGTATGCGAGTTTGAATGCTAACAAACATAGGTTTGAAAGGGAATCTGAAAGAAACACTTACCTTGGCTCTTCTCTCAACTCATGAATACTTAACTGAACTCATTTCAATATAAAGCAGTTTAAAACAAGTGCAATATAAAGAAAAGTTGTTTAAAAACATGATGTCAACTCTGTGTATATACAAGGATACAAAAACTCTGAAATGTATGTAAAAAAATACAATAAACTGATGTGTATAAAAATACAATAACTTTTGTGGGAGTTCCTCTAACCGACAACCATCATATAAGAGTTATAGTGATGATACATCGATCTACCTCACGCTGCCAGCGCATCTTATACCCGGCCAAAGGTATAAGACATGAACTACTAAGTGGATCCACTAGTCTATTGTGAAAAGGGTTCATCTAAAAAGTATGACCCTTTTCTACCCATGGTGGCTGCATGGTTTTATGGAGACGTGAGTTATCTGAACTCATGCTCGCCCCCAATTCGGTGCTCAATACTACTCCCAAAATATACTAGCTTTGTATGTTTTAAAAGTATACTTCTTTTCTGTGATTTGAGATTAGTGCTCAAAATCTTAGTTCAAAGGCTATCTTGGAAATCAAAGTCTCCCCTCTTGCTTCATTTAGAAAGCGATTACTCTTTTCTGAAAACTAGCCCGAAGGCCCTTTGAAAATCGAGGTTTCTTTTCTTGTTTAAATGTGAAAACATTTTAAACCCTTTGTGAATACATAGTGCCCCTGTACTTTTGAAGAAATGGACTTCAAACTTTACTGTTTACTTCTTACTTAACTTGAACTTTAAGTCTTAAAACAAAGTTTAAAAGCATTTGCAAAAGACTTCTTGTAAAGACTCTAAAAACTTCCTAGACTTAGATCTTGAATTTTCTTGAATTTGAATTTATGGATTCAAGGTTATGATTCATGTTTATGGATGATTTCTAGGTGTTTAGAAGTCATTTAGAATAGTTACTATCAATGGAAAGTGTTAGGACACTTTAGAATAACTTAAATAGGCTAAACGACGAAAAACTGGTGAAAAACGCCGATCCGGGCGCGTCCCTGGCGCGCCGCGCCAGTCCCCAACTTACTGGGGCTTGTTTTGGGCGCACTACAGGCGCGCCGCCCCAGCCTCCTGGCGCTATGGGGGTGCGACGCGCCTGGCCCTCCCCAGGTGCGTCTGACGAGTTTTTCAACTCGTTTTCTGATCCTAAATCGTTTCAATTTGATTTTTTTCCCAAATTCACCTTAGATTCATGCACCCAAATCATATACACAAAATCTAACCCAAACAACTCAAGGAAACAACACTTAATCATCAAGAAACTCCTTAATCCCTACTCATATTCAAGAACAAAATCAATTCAAGAACAACTATCAAGAACATCAATTTCTCAATCTTTTTAGGACGAAAATACGCTGAATTAAATATGTTTGGCGCGTGGGTGAACTAACCCAATGCTATGTGATCTCACATACCTTGTAGGGATCGCCCCGACGAATTCCACAAGCCAAACTTTGACGATCATGAACATTCTTGTTTCTTCTTCTCCTTTCTACTTAGCCCTAGCATGAAATCCCAAATTCTAAAACTGACTAAAAGCTGATTTGATCCATATTAAACTCCTAAAAATGGATTAAAATAATAGGGCAATGAAAAGACTAAAATACCCCTTAAAATTCCGGATTGGACATTTCCTTAATCCAACAGCCCTACTTCCAAAGAGCATAACTCACTCATACGAACTTGGAATTGTGCAAACTTGGTGAAGTTGGAAAGATCATTCCAAGGGCTTTCCAACCATATTTGGAGTCACACCTAACTCATCCTGAGCTATGAATTATGGCCGTTTGAAGTTGACCAAAAACTCACTTTAACTAGCTTAAAAATTCCGGATTTCCTCATTCTTTCCAAAAGTAACTATT
Organism: Solanum verrucosum; assembly: GCF_900185275.1. Lineage (NCBI taxonomy): Eukaryota > Viridiplantae > Streptophyta > Magnoliopsida > Solanales > Solanaceae > Solanum > Solanum verrucosum. The sequence goes on along the minus strand of NW_026019969.1, from coordinate 12,679,143 downwards.
TCCAGATTTTAAACTTCTTTCTAGTTCTTTCTAGTTGCGAGGTGTTACACTCCAATGCCAATAGTTCCTAAGGAATGCAAGTAGAAGAGATAGCTGAACCAACACCTTTACAATTTTAATAGAATAAAAATAACCCTTCAAAGATTAATCTCTGGTCCAGATCTCTTATTTATAAGGGATAACATTTGGTATATGTTGTTGTAGTTGTTCTAAATATTTGGGATTATAGTTCCAACAATTTAACAACTTGGTGCCTAATTAAGTCACATTGAAATTATATGAATTGGACCTTTTTATTCAAAACTCTGATATTCTTTATGGACAGAATGAGTATAATTTTGTACAGAAAATCCTGAAAGCTACTACTACATTATTTCCTAAAACAAAACTTCCACACTAAAGACTAAAGAGAAAGCCACAAACTTGAAAAGGCCCAAAATGTTCCTTATTGGGCTTGATTATACTTGGAAAGAAAGAGGGAAAGCAAGAAGGGAAAAAATTGCGCGACTAGGCAAATATATACTATTGAATTATTTACTATAATTACAGTTTAAATTAATTATTATTCGTCATTACAATTTAATTTGAATTGTTGTGGATCCACGTTCTAATTGATATAATATGCATAAACTAACATCTTTTACCCATTTCTCCCTTTATACAAAGTAGTGTTTCTCTCTCATCTTTTATAACTAGATTTTGTTGCCCGTGCTATGCACGGGCCCAATAACATAAATGATATGTTTTGGGGCTAATAACGAAATTTTTGAAGCGATTGTTTGCGTGGATAAAGGAATAAGTTTTTTTTATCACAAACCTGTACTTTCTTTGACGCTATTCAAGGCACAATAAGACTACCCACATACAACATTTTTGAACAATTTTATGTTGTCAATTATCACGATTTAATTTTAAGAATCAGTCAAAAAAAATTTCTGTTTTTTTAATAAATATTTTAAGTTGTCAATTATCACGATTAATTGTATTTTATACATAATTTTTAACGATAAATTAATTTCAAGAATCAATCGAATTTTTTTAAATGTATTTATTTTTGAAATATTTTATGTTGTCAATTATCATGATTTATAGTATTTTTACGATAGATTAACTTCAAGAATCAATGGAATTTTTTGTATCTTTTTCGAAACATATTTTATGTTGTCAATTATCATGATTTATAGTATTTTTACGCAATTTTTAAATATAAAATTTTTTAAAAAATAAGACAAATAAATTAAAATGGACCCAATATATGTTATTTTTGTTGTCTCAATTTATGTGACACAAATGAAATTTGGAGAGTCATTGAATATTATATATTATACTTGGGCATAAACTCTCTTACGCACGGGCCCAATAACTATTATTTTTTGTCCTAATGTATGTGACACAGATAAAATATAGTGAGTTATTTAAATTTAATATGATTTTTAAATATTTTAAGTTGTTAATAATGTAATTTATAATTTTTTTACGTAATTTGTAAATACTTAATATATATTACTCCACTTGTCTCAATGTATGTAGCATAGATAAAATTTCAAGAGTTAATCAAATGTTGTTAATTGTTAAGATTTACAATACATTTTACGTAGTTTTTAGTAATTTGACATTAAATAATACATATTACTACTTTTGTCTCATTTTATGTGACATTGATAGATTAATTTTAAGAATCAGTCAATTTCTTTTTTTGTGCATTTTTAATAAATATTTTAAGTTGTCAATTATCACGATTTATTGTATTTTATACATAAATTTTAACGATAGATTAATTTCAAGAATCAATCGAAATTTTTAATATGTATATTTTTTTAAAATATTTTATGTTGTCAATTATCATGATTTATAGTATTTTTACGATAGATTAACTTCAAGAATCAGTGCAATTTTTTGTATCTTTTTCAAAACATATTTTATGTTGTCAATTATCATGATTTATAGTATTTGTACGCAATTTGTAAATATAAAAAAAAAATTAAGACAAATAAATTAAAATGGACGCAATATATGCTATTTTTGTTTTCTCAATTAAGTTATTAATTATTGTGATTTATAATATTTTTATGTAACTTTCAAATAACTTCCTAATTTATGTGATATGGATAAAATTACAAAATTAACCCTTTTAAAATGTCTTCCAGATATTTTAAGTTGTTAATTATTATTATTTTTAATACTTTTTTGGTAATTTTAAAATGATATATGTTATTTTTTCTGTCTCAATATATGTGACACGGATAGAATTTTGAGAGTCAACCTATTTTATGGTAGAGTTTTAAATATTAAATATTTTAAGTCATTTGTAAATGATTTATTATATTATTATATATTATATTATATTATATATTATATAAACTCCCTTAGAAAATAAATATATATTATATATATTATATAGTAGAAAAAATGATTTATAAGTAGAATATTATATCATGTATTATATAGGGAGTTTATGATGGGACATTCAAATGTCCCATCATAAACTCACTCTTATATATAAGTAGAATATGAATCTGGGTTAATGGACCAAGATGAGGGTGAAGAAATCAAGGCATTTGTATATTTTTTGTGATTTGTATTTCTATCAATACATTTCACATTATGTTGTATATGAATCTATGAATTTTGTGTATCAATATTTATTGCGGCTTTTATACTTTTTAGACCTTGTTTGTATATTTTTAACAATTATATACAATTACTTTTTTTGTATTTGTATATTATCAGCAAATATACGACCCAACCATTATTTGTATAATTTCAGAATTTGTATACATTTATTCGTTTGAATATACGATATATCTGTTAATGATATTTATATACGTTTGATTAGTATATTTATCAGGTAATTTTTTGACTTTGCTCTTTTTTTAGCAGAAGTCTTATTTGGTACAAAAATCTAATCAGATAAAATAATCATGATTTGCGGGATTTATTTCCGTTGTAATAATCGAAATTACTGCCTCACTAATTAAGTTAAGAGTCTAATTTGTATTAAAAAATTAATATTCAACAAGATATATAAATAAAGTAACTCACAATTACTGAAACTATAGCTACACTATATAACAAGACAAACCATAGCTAAGAGAACTCATTATATTTTAATTCTTAGCTACTTATGAAATTTCTTCTAATTAAATGATTTTATCATTGAATCGCCACCGGCAGGGGTGGGGAGGAGACCATTGTAAGCTTAAAATGTAACTTATTGGCTATGGCACTTATTTTCATGCTCTACCAAGGAAATCATTTTCTAATTTGTAAGAAAATTATTTATATATAATTTCAGAATTTGTATACATTTATTCATTTGTATATATGATGTTACATTTGTTAATGATATTTATATACCTTTGAGTTGTATATTTATCAGGTAATTTTTTGACATCGTTCTTTGTTTAGCAGAAGTCATATTTGGTACGAAATTCTAATCAGATAAAATAATTATGATTTGTGGGATTTCTTTCCGTTGTAATAATCGAAATTACTGCCTCATTAATTAAGTTAAGAGTTCAATTTGTATTAAAAAAATAATTTTCAACGAGTTATACAAATAAATTATGTCACAATTATTGAAACTATAGCTACATTATATAATTAGACAAACTATAGCTAAGAAAACTAATTATATTTCAATTATTAGCTATTTATGAAATTTCCTCCAATTAAATGATTTTACCATTGAATCGGCACCGGCGGGGGTGGGGAGGAGACCATTGTAAGCTTAAAATGTAACTTATCGGCTATGGCACTTATTTTCAAGCTCTACTAAGGAAATCATTTTATAATTTGTAAGAAAATTATTTATATACAGACAAAATTTTAAAATAAAATATGAAAAAATTGACCTAAATAAAAGTTGATATATGAACTCTCTGCAAGTGCTAATTGTTGTAGAAGCTGAAATGAAAGTAGGGACAGTAAATAATTAAGTACCTTGCTTTTTCTTTTCTTTTTTGGTTTTCTCTATCCTCTTTAGAAAAGTTGAAGTAATATGATATTTTTAATCTCTTAGGCTTGTTTGATAGGAGTTAAAATAAGTGATTATATGGAGTGGGAGTCGAGAATTATGCACGGCTGAAGAATATTAGGGGTCTAAAATCAAATTAAACTATATAATAATAGGCCTTAAATTTTAAGAAAATTCATAATTGTAAATATGATTTATGTTTTATATCTCGACATATTTAAATTTTAAGAAGTAAAACAAAAGTACTCCTATGAGGTAAAATTATTAAAAATATTGTAAAATTTCATTTTATTTTAAAAAAAAGGATAGTTGAGACTGGAGAGTTAGGAAAATAGAGGATTTTTGAAATTGATAGCTTGACAACATAGTAAAATTTTATTATTTCAATTTATTTGTTGTAATGTGTGAGAACTTCGGAAGAATGTAAAAGAAATATAGTTTAAATTTATTTAATGTCGTTTATCTCTTGAATTTCGAGAATGGATCGGACAACAAATTAGTAAAAGTGTAAATTTTAAGTTTAGCAAAGGGGAAAAGAAAAGAAGAATATAAACATAAGTTTTATTATAGAAAGAAAAAAAAATATATTACAATGTAAATTAACCATACGGTTAAATAATTCTTTGTTTTACAGTTAATATTATGTACTTTCCCCTAAATATTTATTATAAAGGAATATTAATAGAGCAACTTTTACATATGACAAACGCAAAAATCATATTTGTATGCTATAACTATAGTTTGCATAATTGCACTCCATAACAAACATAAATATGTATATTTCGCTATACATATACAAATGAAAGTTATGGTTGTTTTGCTATACATATATACAAAAGATGCAATTGTATAATCTGTTTCGGTATACATATACAAAAGAATCAATTGTATAATCTATTTTGTATAAAGCGAGAAAGAGAGAAAGAGAAAAAAAAATTGGGAAGGGGAAGATCGTATTTGTATAATCACAAGTGTATAGGACAAAAATATATGCATTTGTATTTGTATATACAATTTTCTCTCGCTTTATACAAACACAAACGCAATACATACATTTGTGTTTGTATTAAGTGAGAGAGGCGAGTGAGATCTGGAGAGTGGCGAGCAAGATTTGGGAGAGGGGAGACAGGGGGACGAAAATATATGTATATATACAATTTTCTCTCACTTTATACAAACACAATCACATTTTATACATTTGTATTTGTGTAAAAGCGAGCGAGGCGAGCGAGACTGGCAGCGCAACACGAGAGTGGCGAGCGAGATTCCACCAGGGAGAGAGGCGAAAATAGCAACAGTTTGCTATTGGGTACAATTAAATCAAACTGTATTTATAACATTTAATTTGAATTAATAATTTGCTATTATATATAATTTTCTCATATTAATATAGCATTAATGTATTATTAATAACAAAAAAATCTAGTCTTAAAATTATGGGGGGTGTAAGGCCATTGCTTATAATTAAATGACTTTACAATCATTAATGTAATTTATGCCATTTGTTTTTTCACGTTTCCACCGCGAAATATTTTTTCTCATTTGTAAGGAATATATTTTAATAGAGACAATATTCTTAAAATCGAACATGAATTTTTTTTAAAAACATTCATTCATATCAAACACACCCTTAAAGCAAACACATAAACATATGTCAAACCAAGATTTTTGCTATTTACAAATATCATTGGAAGAAACTTAATGGGACCAAATTCCATAGTTTTCATTCTTCCGATATGGAGACAGACGTTCATCCTCCACTGGATAAAATGCAAATGAAAAATAAAATAGTCTTTACGGTCACAACCGTTCATCCTCTATTGAATGAACTATAAAAGTAAATAAAACAGCCTTTACGGCCACAGTAGTTCATCCTCTATCGAATGAACTATAAAAGTAAATAAAACAGCTTTTACGGAAACAACTATTCATCTTCTACCGGATGAACTGGAAAAGTAAACATGCCTATACGGCGACAACCGTTCATCCTCCATTGAATGAACTTTAAAAGTAAATATGATATTGATCATTTGGGGGTTGTCAATAACATTATCTCATTTGCAGCTTGCTTGTACATGTCTTCCACGGTAAATGCTCCCGAGAATTGAGCTACCCCACTTCCACCTTTAGCCTGAATATACAACAAACATGTTTTTATAATCAAGCAATAATAACAACAATAATAATATACTCAGTAAATATGTACATATGTTTATCCATATGTTCTTGTAAAAATAGAAAGACTATTTCTGTTAAACACTCGACTCAGGTAAAACAATTTAAATAATTTCTAAACATGATCTAAGACTTAACTATACGTAGTAGCAAATAGAGAATTTCAACCTCAGAGTGAGACTAGGTGGGAGGAGGCATTTCTAAAAAAAAGATAGATATGTACTCTTTTTTTTTTACTTTCATGTGAAGATAAATGTTTAATTAGACGCGGAACTTATAAAAGAATAAATAACTATATATTTTCCAAACACCCAATTCAAAAGAATTTCTCAACGCGTGTCATTCTTCAATTTTCTGATGATGATAAAACAAAGACGCGTAAAATAAATCGAAGAGTGTGCTAACTAAAAACCCTAGTTCACAATGTTCAAAATGACCAATATATTATTTTGAAGAAAATGAAAGGACTTACATGAGCTTGAATCATGAACATGCTTCTGAATTGATCAGATGAAATTTGAGCAGACACAATGTCAATCTTATGTTTCTCCAAAACATAACAAATCATGGCAAATAGCCCTGGCTTCTTAAGACAACACACACTAATATGTGCATCTTCACCACAGACATTTAGTATCACATTTGGTGAACTCCATGTCATAAAACTTGTTGGAATAAGGGGACTAGCACCATGAGTTGTTGGTGTAATGGTTGTTGAATTGTTGGTTGATCCTTGATCACCCACATATTTCTCCCAACTATTACCAACTTTCTGTGAACTCATCAACTTTATGCTATATTCTTCTAGCCTTTCTAGCTTCTGACTTTCAAGTTTTTTGAAAGTATTCTGCTGTTTTTGAATGTGGTTCACTGCTTTATCAACTATTGTAGACTTATCAGCCTGCATATACAAAAAAAATATGAAATTAATTTAATTTCTACTTCAAAGACGAAATCAAATTTTTCACTAATTAAGGGGAAGTAAGTCAAGGGAATGCCATATCTACTATATATTTACGAGTTAATTAGTTTCAAGTAATTTATTAGTGTCTAAAAAAATTCATTTAATAAGTACAAGTTACAAAAAAAAGTTATAATTTGTAATTGTTAATTTTTAAATCATGTTTATTATGCATCCGAGTTACAAAGATCTTATATTTATACGGATTAAGAAAATATTTTTTTTTGATAAATTTAGAATGGAATTAGAATAATGTTGAAAACTTCATAATCTTATGCTAGAAGATAAGAAACAAAGAAATTTATGGAGTTTTTTTTATAACTATATATGCCAAAAAATCGGAAGTTCTGTATTGTTTTATTCTTCCCCTTTTTGGTAAACAAAACGCATCTTATTATTCTATTTTGGAATTAACATGTAGATATGTACAAATTAGTAATAAGAGAAATGTGTATATCACCAAATAAATTTATTCCAATTGGGTCAAGGGTCTATTAGAAATAGTCTCTCTAACTCACCAAAGTAGGGATCTGCCTAAATCTTCTTATTTTCAAATCTCACATAGGACTTGTTGTTGTATTAATAATCAACCATATATATATATATATCTAGTTACATTTTCACATAGAATCATGTCTCCTTTAGTAAGCTTTCTAAAAAGAGAATCATGTCTCCTTTAGTAAGCTTTCTAAAAAGATTCTCCTAAAATTTATTTACTCAATTTAGAAAGTTGGAAATATAGAACAATCACATATGAAAATTAAAGGGTGATGTAATTGCCAAAAAGTACCAAACAAAGAAATAATTTTTAAATCATTTTACAAGTTTCTATTTGATCTAAAAAAACATGTTCATTTTTTGAATAATTTTCGATGAGTTGATTATGCTTATTAATTAAGGTTGCAGAAGACAATAAAAGAAAAATAACAAAAAAAATTGTTTCGAATAATCATAAAATTTATTGAATTATATCTCTTTTGATCGATAAGAAATCGGATAATAAAAAATAAGATATGTCATTTAAAGAACTTTTTACCTTAGCAGGGAGGTTAGGAACCAAAGCATGAAGAGTCTCAAATAGGGTTCGCATCTTCTTCCTTCTTTCTCTCTCCGTCCATATGTGTATCTCATGCTCTGATGCCCTTCTAACTTCGGTTCCATCAGCACCAGAATTTGGTTCAGCAACTCCCTTACCATTCTTTTTTTGGTTGGGTGGACTTCTCTTTTTGGCAACATCAACACTCACTTCAACCACCTCATTAATAATTGTTAACGGCTGACAAGTATCAGACCTAGTCGGATCTAGCAACTTGTTACCTTCAAACGTCTCTCCACTCCCAACTTGATGGTCATTCACGTCTAGGTATGACCAGACATCAGCATACAAACCATGATCATTCTTGCCGCTTTCATTCATTTTTTTCTTTTTCAGCTGATATGATACTGCAACCTAAGTTACGCCTATTTATAGAACTTTTTTCTTGTAGGGGGCAAAGTGTAAAATGGAGAAATGAGAGATTGAATATGATAACTATTGAATATGGAAAGAATATAGAGAAGGGTGGCAAAAAGAAAAAAATAATAAAATAAAAAGTAGAGATAAAAAAGGATGATCCATTTGTAATGAATAAAAAAAACAAAATACAATCATAAGCCAAAATGTCAGCTTCAAAACAAAAAAAGGTAGCTAAAGTACTTTTGTTACAGATTTTGTTCTCACTGAATTGGGTCCCAATTCACATTTACCACTACTAAATTTTTTTAAATTAAAATTAATTACTTTAATTACAAATACTAAATTACAAACTTAATCAAGTTATTATTCTTATCTATACAAACAACCTAAGTTTTTTTTTCAATTAAAATAATTATTATTATTATAATGATTGTATATATAATTACTTAAGATTTTTTTAAAAAAAAAATGCAAATCTTAATTCTTAAGTTATATGAATTAGGTGTGTTTGAGTTGTAGTCTTATAATATAAGAGATTACATGACTAGCGTTAATGAGACTTTAATAATAGCTTATTCACGTGATTATTAATATTAATGAAATTTCATTAATTGTTGGCTCCAACTATATACATCTTTTTACTCATTTATTAATGTTAATGAAATTTCATTAATAGATTTTAATAATGAAATTTTATGCATCTTTTTACTCATTTATTCAAGTTAACCACACTAGAATGAATAATTAAGCAAGTGTTTTTTCGTGAATAAAAATTTCTATCATGCCATATCTGTTTCATATAAAAGAAAAAGATCATCATTTTATTTCATCTTCTGGCCAGGATGTTAAAATGCCTCTAAATACTAATCATGACTTTCCCTTTATTAGGAGAAAAAAAAGGAATTAGTTAGGATATTAATTCCTTGCTAATCCTCCATTAGTTTGTAGCTAGCAATTTTTTTTGATAATTCATTAATAAATGGTATAATCGACAAACTTTTATTATTTATTGATAATTAAAATTGTTTATTGCTATTTTCGCTAATTATGACAATTAGGAGTATCAAAATGTAGGGCGGTGTATTGATTGGTTTGGTTTAGTTTTGAAATTTATCGGGTTGACTTATTGTTAGTTTGTAGAGATGCTAAATCATTGCAGAACCACTAAGATATTGACCTATCGATTATTGATTTATCGGTTTAACCGTTAAGATTTGATACAAAAAACTCATTGAAATCACTTACAAACAAGGTGACAAATCAAATGAACAATGCACATGAGTTGGCAGACTGTATCTTGCTCAAAAGCAAAGACACTCACATTTTAGAATAACTGAGAGTTTGAAACAATTAAAAATAAAAGTATGAGACTAAACTCTAAGTCAACGACTTTAATGATATACGAAATGGTATGAAAATAATTATTTAATTTACTATGGGGTTATCAATTATCCGTTAAGAAAAAACTCAATCCGTTAAGAAGCAATGACCCAATAATAAACAAATCAAAACCTTTGCCGAAACTACTAAATCAATAACCCATTATCGATAAACTAATAACTTTTTTACGGTTTGAATTATGGATTTCGATTTTATTTTGAATAGCGCTCTAATCAAATAGATAGAATAAACTGATTTTGGGCATATTAAATTGAATTGAGTTAATAAATAGACGAGTCAAGTTACTTGGATTGAAATGGACTAAAATCGGTGTCATAGTGAAATCCACCAACTTCTTACTAAGTTTTAAATTCTTTATTTGAGTATCTAATAAAAAATTTCTTATTTAATAATCATTTATAATATATCAATATCACAACAACAAATAAAAAATTAGACAAGGTTTCTCATGGACCAATTTAGACGGCATAATATTCAACTTTAAAATAAGTCAAATTAAACATATTAAAATAAATTTAATTAAATAAAATAAACGAATCATTAATTCGTTAAAATCTGATCAAATTAGATCGATCATAATTTTAAAAGCTAATTTTATCCCGTCCCTAAATTAAATCTCTCTATACCTGTTTATATATTTTGTTTTTTTTTATAGGTAGGACCATTATCTTGTGACTAATGCTGACTGTTTCATTATTATTATTATCAACACATAAACACGAGCATTACGTATTAAGACAATCATTTCAAATACTACACTAGTCAAATTTAATTGGTGAAGACCCATTTTTTATTTGTGGGTGGGTCGATAGATTCGGGTGTAAGATATGAATTTATTTTATTTGGGAGAATTTAGTTATGTAATTTTATATAAGAAAATAATTCTAAGTTGAATACAAAATTAAATAATTTTACTATTTAGTTGCTTTCTTCTCTTTAATTCTTTTCATATACCTTTTATACTTACTGAAAAATATACTAGTAATATAGAAACACGTAGGAGATATCTTTGTTTTTACGTATATGAACTATTGATATTCTAAAATATTTAATATTGTCGAACTAATTAATATCGTCAACTTCTCACTATTTTAAAATACTTAAATTCGTTGTATTTGTAATATTTTGTATTTTGTATTTAATATTTTTCTACTCAATTAAAATAATATATAAATCAATATATAAAATTTATAAACACCGAATAATATAAATCATGTTTAAAATATTGAAATTTGTCATTCTTTTATGCGGAAGTAATATTTTGATAAAAATAGTAATATTTTGATAAAAATATCTCAAATTTAAAAGAGTGCAAAGACTCATTTCTTTATCTTTTTCACTTCCTGATCTTATTTGAGTTCCAGCATTTTTCTTGAAATTGTAGTATAATATTCTGTAATTTAACTACAAAAAGTTCGAATTCCAGAATAATATAATTGAATTCACATATATATATTTTTTAAAAATCGAGCATATAATGGTGGAATCTGCATAATAGAATTGGAAAATTCAAGGTATTCAAGTGAGTTTTTTCTAAAAAAAATCCATTTGTATATTAATATGCTATAAGTTTTGCATGATTTTAATTCAATAAATAGGAACAAAAAGAGAGGAACAAGGAAGATAGTTCAAGCGAGTTGCTGACCAAAAGAAAGATGATTCAAATGAGATAGAAAGAAACAAAAAGTAAAAGAAATTGCATCTATCAACACTGAGTCAAAAACATCTGAAGATGAAAATGATGAATATGGATTAATGGACCAAGTTGATGATGAATAAATCGAGACATTTTTTGTGATTTGTACTTCTATCAATATCTTTCACATTCTGTTGTATATGATTTTATGAATTTTGCGTATCAATATTTATTGCGGCGTTTATACTTTTTAGACCTTATTTGTATATTTTTAACAATTGTATACAATTACTTCTTTTGTATTTGTATAAGGAAAAGTTACAAATACTCCCCTAGACTATGATTGAAATCTCAGAAACACATCTTAACTAAACTAAGGTCCTATTACTCCCCTAAACCCATTTTTTTTTGTAATTTTGTACACCTTTTTGACTTACATGACATCCAAATATCTCCCACGCACTTCAACTGTGTGAAGTCACGGAGTTACCACGTAATCCAAAAGGTGCACAAAAATATTTTTAAAATGAATTCCGAAGGGTACTAATAGGACCTTAGTTTAGTTAAGGTGTGTCTCTGGGATTTCGATCGTAGTATAGGGGGTACTTGTCTCTTATCCCCATTTGTATATTATCAACAAATATATGTCTCAACCATTATTTGTATAATTTCAGAATTTGTATACATTTATTCATTTGTATATATGATGTTACATTTGTTAATGATATTTATATACCTTTGAGTTGTATATTTATCAGGTAATTTTTTGACATCGTTCTTTGTTTAGCAGAAGTCATATTTGGTACGAAATTCTAATCAAATAAAATAATCATGATTTGCGGGATTTCTTTCCGTTGTAATAATCGAAATTACTGCCTCACTAATTAAGTTAAGAGTTCAATTTGTATTAAAAAAATAATTTTCAACGAGTTATACAAATAAACTATGTCACAATTATTGAAACTATAGCTACATTATATAATTAGATAAACTATAGCTAAGAAAACTAATTATATTTTAATTATTAGCTATTTATGAAATTTCCTCCAATTAAATGATTTTACCATTGAATCGGCACCGGCGGGGTGGGGAGGAGACCATTGTAAGCTTAAAATGTAACTTATCGGCTATGGCACTTATTTTCAAGCTCTACTAAGGAAATCATTTTCTAATTTGTAAAAAAATTATTTATATACAGACAAAATTTTAAAATAAAATATGAAAAAATTGACCTAAATAAAAGTTGATATATGAACTCTCTCAAGTGCTAATTGTTGTAGAAGCTGAAATGAAAGTAGGGACAGTAAATAATTAAGTGCCTTGCTTCTTCTTTTTTTGGTTTTCTCTACCCTCTTTAGAAAAGTTAAGTAACATGATATTTTTAATCTCTTAGGGCTTGTTTGGTAGGAGTTAAAATGAGTGATTACATGGAGTGAGAGTCAAGAATCAGGCACGGCTGAAGAATATTAGAAGTTTAAAGTCAAATTAAACTTTATAATAATAGGCCTTAAATTTTAAGAAAATTCATAATTATATATATGATTCATGTTTTATATCTCGACATATTTGAATTCTAAGAAGTAAAACAAAAGTACTCCTATGAGGTAAAATTATTAAAGTTATTGTAAATTTTCATTTGTTTTTTTTTTTTTTTAAAAAAAGGATAGTTGAATAGAACTTGTTTTTGAGATTGATAGCTTGATAACATAGTAAAATTTTATTATTTCAATTTATTTGTTGTAATGTTTGAGAACTTCGGAAGAATGTAAAAGAAATATAATTTAAATTTATTTGATGTCGTTTATCTCTTGAATTTAGAGAATGGATCAGACAACGAATTAGTAAAAGAGTAAATTTTAGATTTAGCAAAGGGGAAAAGAAAAAAATATATAAACATAAGTTTTATTACAGAAAAAAAATATTAGAATGTAAATTAACCATACCATATTGGTTAAATAATTCTCTTTTTTTACAGTTAATATTATGTGGTTTCCCCCCTAAATATTTATTATAAAGGAATATTACCATAGAATTAATGTATTATTAATAACAAAAAAATAGGATCTTAAAATTATGGGGGGTGTAAAGTCATTGCTTATAATTAAATGACTTTACAATCATTAATGTAATTTATGCCATTTGTTTTTTCATGTTTCCACCGCGAAACATTTTTTCTCATTTGTAAGGAATATATTTTCATAGAGACAATATTCTTAAAACAGAACATGAATTTTAAAAAAAAACATACATCCGTACGAAACACATCAATAAAGCAAACACATAAACATATGTCAAATCAAGATTTTTGCTATTTATAAATATCATTGGAAGAAACTTAATGGGACCAAATTCCATAGTTTTCATTTCTCCGATATGGAGACAGATGTTCATCCGCTACTGGATAAAATGCAAAAGAAAAATAAAATAGCCTTTACAGCCACAGTCGTTCATCCTCTATCGAATGAACTACAAAAGTAAATAAAACAGTCTTTACGGCCACGACCGTTCTTCCTCTATCGAATGAACTATAAAAGTAAATAAAACAGCCTTTACGGCCACAACAGTTCATCTTCTACCGGATGAACTAGAAAAGTAAACATGCCTATATGGCGACAACCGTTCATCCTCCACTGAATGAACTTCAAAAATAAATATGATATTGATCATTTGGAGGTTGTCAATAACATTATCTCATTTGCAGCTCGCTTGTACATGTCTTCCACAGTGAATGCTCCGGAGAATTGAGCTAACTCTCTTCCACCTTTAGCCTGAATATACATCAAACATGCTTTTAGAACAAAGTGATTATAACAACAATAATAATATATTCAGTAAATATGTAGATATGTTTATCCATATGATCTTATAAAAGTAGAAAGACTATTTCTGTTAAACACTCGCCTTAGGTAAAACAATTTAAATAATTTCTAAACATAATCTATGGCTAACTATATGTAGTAGCAAATAGAGAATTTCAACCTCAGGGTGAGACTAGGTGGGAGGAGGCATTTAAAAAAAAAGATAGATATATACTATTTTTTTTTTTTTACTTTCATTTCATGTGAAGATAAATTTTCAATTAGACGCGAAACTAATAAAATAAAAAACTATATGTTTCTCAAACACCCAACTCAAAAGAATTTCTTAACACGTTTCATTCTTCAATTTCCTGATCAATCAAACAAAGACACGTAAAGTAAATCAAAGAGTGTGCTAACTAAAACCCTAGTTCACAATGTTCAAAATGACAAATATATTATTTTGAAGAAAATGAAAGACTTACATGAGCTTGGATCATGAACATGCTTCTGAATTGATCAGATGAAATTTGAGCAGACACAATGTCAATCTTATGTTTCTCCAAAACATAACAAATAATGGTAAATAACCCTGGCTTCTTAGGACAACACACACTAATATGCGCATCCTCACCACAAACATTTAGTATCACATTTAGTGAACTCCATGTCATAAAAGATGTTGGAATAAGGGGACTAGCACCATGAGTTGTTGGTGTAATGGTTGTTGAATTACTGGTTGATCCTGGATCACCTAGATATTTCTCCCCTATTACCAATTTTATGTGAACTCATCAACCTTATGCTATATTCTTCTAGCCTTTTTAGCTTTTGACTTTCAAGTTTCTTGAAAGTATTTTGCAGTTTTAGGATGTGATTCACTGCTTCATAAACTATTGTAGACTTATCAGCCTGCATATACAAAAAAAATATGAAATTAATTTAATTTCTACTTCAGAGGCGAAATCAGGATTTTCACTAATTAAGGAAAAGTAAGTCAAGAGAATACCATATCTACTATATATATACGAGTTAATCAGTTTCAAGTAATTTATTAGTGTTTAAAAAAGATTCATTTAATAAGTATAAATTACAAAAAAAAAGGCTATAATTTGGAATTGTTGATTTTTAAATCATGTTTATTACGCATCCGAGTTACAAAGATCTTAAAATTATACGAATTAAGAAAATGTTCTTTTTGACAAATTTAGAATGGAATTAGAATAATGTTGAAAACTTCATATTCTAATGCTAGAAAATAAAAAACAAAGAAATTTATGGAGTTTTTTTTATAACTATATATGCGAAAAAATCGGAAGTTTTATATTGTTTTATCCTTCTCTTTTTTGGTAAACAAAATGCATCTTATTATTCTATTTTGGAATTAACAGGTAGATATGTACAAATTAGTAATAAGGGGAATGTGTATATCACCAAATAAATTTATTCCAATTCGGTTAAGGTTCTACTGAAATAGTCTTTCTAATTTTTATTTTTATTTTAGTTTTGTAACTTTATATATATATATATATATATATATATATATATTCCTTTAGTAAGCTTTTACAAGTTTTTATTTGATAAAAAAAATCATGTTTATTTTTTGAATAATTTTCGATGAGTAGATTATGATTATTAATTAAGGTTGTAGAAGACAATAAAAGGAAAATAACAAAAAAAAAATCAGATATCATAAAATTTATTGAATTATTTTCCTTTTGATCGATAAGATATCAGATAAGAAAAAACAAAGTATATCATTGTAAGAACTTCTTTTTTACCTTAGCAGGGAGATTAGGAACCAACGCCTGAAGAGTCTCGAGCAGGGTTCGCATCTTCTTTCTCCTTTCTCTCTCCGTCCATATGTGTATCTCATGCTCTGATTCTTTTTTACCTTTGGCTTCATCAGCACCAGAATTTGGTTCAGCAATTCCCTTACCTTTCCTTTTTTGATTTGGTGGACTTCTCTTCTTACCAACATCAATTGTCGGTTCAACCACCTCATTAACAACTGTCAGCGGCTGACAAGTATTAGACCTAGTCAGATCTGGCAACTTGTCTCCCTCAAACGTCTCTTCACTCCGAACTTGAATGTCATTCAAGTTCAGGTACGACCAGAAATCATTAGTTTCCCATGGTAAACCATGATTATTCTCACCGCCTCCATTCATTTTTTTTCTTTTTCAGGTGGTCTGATACTGTACCCTAAGTTACGCCTATATATAGAATTTTTTTCTTGTAGGGGGCAAAGTGTAAAATGGAGAAATGAGGGATTGGATATGATGATTATTGAATATGAAAAGAATATAGAGAAGGGTGGCAAAAAGGAAAAAAAAAAGAGAAAAAATAAATAAAAAGTAGAGATAAAAAAAGATGATTCATTTGTAATGAATAAAAAAACAAAATACAATCATAAGCCAAAATGTCGTTACTGGCTTCAAAACAAAAAACGGTAGCTAAAGTACTTTTGTTACAGATTTTGTTCTCACTCAATTAATTGGTTCCCAATTCACACTTACCACTACTAAAAATAATTAATTAAAATTAATTACTTTAATTACAAATACAAAATTACAAACTTAATCAAGTTATTATTCTTATTTATACAAACAATCTAAGTTTTTTTCAATTACAATAACAATAATTAAAAGGGATAATTGTACATAATGACAAACTTATAATCTAAAATAAATGGAGTAGCTACTGTTTGATTTAATTGTGCCCCGTAGCAAACGTTTGCCAGTCACCTCTCTCCCTCTAAATTCTCGCTCGCCACTCTCCCTTTCTCGCTCGCTCTCTTTGTGCTCGCCTCTCTCGCTTTATACAACAGAATTGTATAAATTGCGTTTCTGTTTGTATAAAGCGAGAGAAAATTGTATATACACATGCAAATACATATATATTCGTCCTATACACTTATAATTATACAATACAAATATTCCCCTGCCCAGTTCTCTTTTGTCTTTCTCTCTTTCTCGTTTTATACAAAAACAGATTATACAATATAATGTAAAATTTATGTTTGTATAATGTATAATTTATGTTTGTATAAAGCGAAAGAAATTGTATATACACCTGCAAATACATATATATTCGTCTTATACACTTATAATTATACAATACAAATATTCCCCTGCCCAGTTCTCTTTTGTCTTTCTCTCTTTCTCGTTTTATACAAACACAGATTATACAAATATAATGTATAATTTATGTTTGTATAATGTATAATTCATGTTTGTATAAAGCGAAAGAGAGAGCGATTTTTGATATATAAATATTTTTGTCAACAATTTATACAAACGAGAGGCTAACAATAATTTATACAAATGGCCTGCTAGAGAAATTATACAAATCTGAAGAGGAGTCAACGAATTATACAATTGCTTCTTTTTGTATATATGTATAGCGAAATAGACATAGCTTTCAATTGTATATGTATAGCGAATTATACATATATATGTTTGCTATGGAGCGCAATTATACAAACTTTGCTATAACATACAAATATGATTTTTTTGTTTGCTATATGTGAAAGTTGCTCTAATTAAAATGATTGTATATATAATTAACTAAGTTTTTTTTTTTGAAATGCAAGTCTTAATTCTTAAGTTATATGAATTAAGTGTGTCTGAGTTGTAGTCTTATAATATAAGATATTACATGACTAGTGTTAATCAGATTTTAATAATAGTTTATTCACGTGATTATTAATGTTAATGAAATTTCATTAATAGTTGGCTCCGACTATATACATCTTTTTACTCATTTATTAATATTAATGAAATTTTATTAATAGATTTTAATAACGAGATTTTATGCATCTTTTTACTCATTTATTCAAGTTAACCACACTAGAATTAATAATTAAGCAAGTGTTTTTTCGTGAATAAAAGTTTTTATCATGTCATATCCGTTCCATATAAAAGAAAAAGATCATCATTTTATTTCATCTTCTGGCCAGGATGTTAAAATGCCTCTAAATACTAATCATGACTTTCCGTTTATTAGGAGAAAAAAAGGAATTAGTTTGGATATTAATTCCTTGCTAATCCTCCATTAGTTTGTAGCTAGCAAATTTTTTTTATAATTCATTAATAAATGGTATAATCGACATTTTTTTTAATCATTTATTGGCAATTAAAATTGTGTATTACTATTTTCGTTAATTATGACAATTAGGAGTATCAAATGTAGGGTGGTGTATTGATTGGTTTGGTTTAGTTTTGAAATTTATCGTTTCGACTTATTGTTGTTTTTGTAGATATGCTAAATCGTTGTAGAACCATTAAGATATTGACCTATTGGTTATTAATTTATCGGTTTAACCGTTAAGATTTGATACAAAAAAAATCATGGAAATCACTTAGAAACAAGGTGACAAATCAAATGAACCATGCACATGAGTTGACAGATTGCATCTTGCTCAAAAGCAAAGACACTCACATTTTAGAATAACGGAGAGTTTGAAACAATCAAAAATAAAAGTATGAGACTAAACTCTAAGTCAACGACTTTAATGATATGTGAAATGGTATAAATATGATTATTTAATTTACTATGGGGTTATCAATTATCTGTTAAGAAAAAACTCAATCCGTTAAGAAGCAAAACCCAATAATAAAAAAATCAAAACCTTTACCGAAACTACTAAACCAATAGCCCATTATCGATCACCTAATAACTTTTTTCGATTCAAATTATCGATTTCAATTCGATTTTGAACAGCTCTAATCAAACAGATGGATTAAATTGAATTTGAGAATATTAAATTGAATTGAGTTAATAAATAGACGAGTCAAGTTACTTGAATTGAAATGAACTAAAATCCGTGTCATAGCGAAATCCACCAACTTTTTACTAAGTTTTAAATTCTTTATTTGAGTATCTAATAAAACTTTTTTCTTATGCTATAATCATTTATAATATATCAATATCAACAACAACAGATAAAAAATTAAACAAGGTTTCTCATGGACCAATTTAGACGGCATAATATTCAACTTTAAAATAAGTCAAATTAAACATATTAAAATAAATTTAATTATATAAAATAAATGGATCATTAATTTGTTAAAATGTGATCAAATTAGACAGATCATAAATTTATATATTTTGTTTTTTACTAGTAAGACCATTATCTTGTGACTAATGTTGACTGTTTCATTATTATCAACACAAACACGAGCATTACATATTAAGACAATCATTTCAAATACTACACTTGTCAAAAATAATTGGAGAAGACCACTTTTTTATTTGTGGGTGGGTGGGTCGATCTGTTCAGGTGTAAGATATGAATTTATTTTATGGTTATTTGGGGAAATTAAGAATTTATTTGGAGTAATAATTATAGTAAATTATAACTATGAAGAGTAATTAAATAGTATAAGTTTACTAAAGTGAGAATGATAATGTAGGAAAATAACCTTTGTCATCACTATATATAGAGACGCAGTGATTAAGGTTACAACCAAGATCTTCTAGATATTTAACCTATTTGTCAATTAGGATAAAAGTTCCAAAGTTTGCAATTTTCTAGCTAGTTAATTGGATTTCAAATTCCCTCGAAAATAAACTTTTATCATCTTCGCAATTACTTCAACTAATTGAGATTTGCGTTGAAATATACGATTGTTCCTCTCTTATCACAATTACTTCTTTTAAGCATCCATGAAGCTTGCTTGCAAGTAGCTTCCTATATTGAATTATACTTTCCATAGTATTTATAAGGTTTGTCCATAGACGTACAGAAAGAAACTCATCTCTATGAAACAATTTTATAATCATATATATCGAGAGCATAAGTCACAAAAAAATTGGAGATGGATCGAAAACATAAAAATGGTTTCTTTTCATATCCGATATCATAGATTTTCTTCTGTATTCTTTCAATATATTCACTACCAAATTAGTCTCCCTCGAAATGTGTTGTAGCGTCAGATTGTTTTTTTTTTTTTTTTGAATTGAGCTAGTTTCAATTCACGTAGTAAGGCTAGTAATTATTCTGCATGAAGAGCATTTTCAACTTTTATGTTGCATGCGTAGTTAGAGATGCGCGATTAGGCAAATTTACAATTTACTAATTTAAATAAGTCATGATTTTCAAATTAATTAAAAGATAGCTATTATATTGAGAATATAATTAAATAATAAAGGTGTGCACTCTCTAACAACTTAAATTTTTAGATGAGATGATCACACATACTCAATTATCCATGACATTTAAAATGTACCTCCGGCATCCAAGTTTCAATTCTCATACTCTGCATTCTTTTTACATTTATATGCGTTGTTTGAAGTAAAATATCTCAAGCTGAAATCAGAATTATGGGACTATTTTTATTTGAAAATTTCAGTACTTTTTCTTGAAATTTCAACATAATGTACTGAAATTTAAGTAAAATAAAAAACTCGAACTCTAGAATAATATGATGAATTTCACATATATGGAAGATAATTTATTGTTAAATTTTTTCTTCACCGTAAAAATAGCTATTAAACCTTGAAAATGGCTAAATGAATTGCGGGCGACTTGGGGGAGTAGAGATGGCGTAAAAATTGAAATTTATTTAAATTTGAAATACTTCCCAAAAATATTTTTTTTTAAAAATAAAATTGATGGGGGTTGCGGGGGAGTGGGGGTGACCTTTTTGGGAAGGGGGGGGAGTCGGGGGGAGTGGCATAAAAAAAATTTAAAAAATAAATTTGAAATTTTTTTCAAAAGCAATTTTTTGGGGGTAGGGGTAGGTGTATGGGTGGTAGGGGTAGGTATAGGGATGGTAGGGGTTGGGTGAGGTAAAAAAATCTAAAATTTTGAAATATTTTTCAAAAATAATTTTTAATTTTTTTTATTGTTTTGTTTAGGGGTTGGAGGGTCAAATACGGGGTATGGAGAGGGTAAGAAAAAAATTAGAGGATGAAGTAGAAGTTTGAAAAATGTTTTCTTTAATTTTGGAAGGGAAGTCATTGTCCTTAAATTTGAGGAATATGAGTTGATTTGAAAAATATTTTTCAAATATTTTAAGCCAATCAAACATGAAAAAATTTGAAAACATTTTCCAGAAAATGTTTTCAAACACATCCTAAGTTGTCTTTCAACATAAATAAATGAATAGAGACTCAAAATAAGTATTGAATACCGAACGAAAATGAAAAGGAAGTATATGAGAGTTAATATCTCAAAAGGTCACTCAACTTTGACAAATTGTCATTTCAAATTTCTTTTATGATGATAAATTGTTGAGTGATTTTATTGATAGAAATGTCTAAGTTGAGTGATTTTATTGATACAAAATAAAATTTAATAACTTTATTAGATAATTTTTCAAAATTGGGAGATCTTTTGAGATATTAACTCAGTATATGACGATTGAAGAGAATAGTTGTCTGTGGCGTGACGTAAGAGGAGTTGCAAATAGGGGTTTGTCATAATATGAGCCGTTTATGTTATGTTAATTTTTTTGAGTATTTTCTGGCCTCTTTCTATGCTTGCGTTTGTTGTAAAATTGTAATCATGATTTTTTGTCTTTTTGCATTTTATTATCTTTTTGGCTTTTTTCTCTTAATGCCAGATTTTACTTCTTTTCTTAAAAATATTTCGAATACATAAGCGAGAGATGTATTAGAGAGAGAATAAGACATTTGGATACATAGGAGAGAGATGTACCAAGAGAGGAGGAATGTATTAAAAAAGGGATAGGATCCAGATACATAGAGGATGGGTGTATCCGAGAGGGATAGATATGCATCAATGAGAAGGAAGTCATGTATTCGAGAGGGAATTTTTTATTTTTTTTTAATTGGTAGGAAATCTTAGAGATTATGATAAAATAAAATGTACATATGGATAATTTTTCCTATATATTATTAACCATATATATAGATATAATATTTATTATAGAATAAATATTTATTCAATTTTAATAGATCATATATTTATTTATGGTGTATGTTTACTTATATAATACTAACTTAGTGTTATTATTGTTACTATGCTATTTTTTTCGTTGTTTCTATAATTTGTTTTATATTACTTTTATTGAATTAGGTCTTCTGAAAATAGTTTGTTTTTCCTTCTCAAAATAGAAATAAACTTTGCATATATACTTAATATTATTTTTTCACACTTTATTTATAAATTATATTTAATGTATTATTATCGATCTTTTCATCGAACTCCAATGTATAGTTTCATGTGAATTCTCTATTTTTGAAGGAAAAAATAGGTTCATCAATATTTCTAACGTATTCAAAATGACCTCATTCTTAATGATCATGCTTTTAACAAAGGTTAAAATCGATCCAAACAAGCTCCAATTGATTTAACTCAGCTTCTTAATGTTCATCCTTTAACAATATAATGGTTAGTCCTTAAAAATCCATCCCCAACAATTAATAAATTCAGACGGAACGAGTCTTATATTCATGTGTACCAATAAATCAAATACATCTATTAAATTAAAATTTGATATATAACGTTTCATAATATGTTTTAAGGAAGGACATTTTAACCATAAAAACAATATCAAGTTCCAATATATAGAAAGAGAGGTATTTTTAATCCTATCATTGAAACTAAAGACAACTATGGTCTAATAGGTAAAAAAAAATCCAAGTCATTTTCAATACTTAGAGATCATATTTCAAATAAATTTCTAAACATTATGTATCCAAGAGTGTAATTTTTCTTAAGAGTAACATGTAAATATAACTAACAATATGTGTACTAGTAAATGCAAAATAAAAGAAAAAAAATGGTTAAGTTTTTGAAACAGATGAATAATAGTCATTGGGCCAATTACAAGGAAAACAAAAAGGTTATTGCGCGACTCACACACCAATGCCAATAATTCCTAAGGAATGCAAGTAGAAGAGATAGCTGAACCAATACCTTTACAATTTTAATAGAAAAAAAAAAAAACCTTTCAAAGATCGATCTCTGGTCCAGATATCTTATTTATAAGAATGAAAATCTCTTGAAATCAAGATATAAAACAAAAAACAAAATGTATTATGAAATTTAGTGATAGCAAAACACAACCATATTTAATTACCTCGTAAGATATGTTATCAACGTCGTGCCTCATGCCTCTATGTCTATCATACAACTCCGCGACAAATATATCAAGCATCATATAATCCTATTTAGTAGTACTATTCTTATGCATCCTACTAAACAACCCCTTAAGCAAATAGCAATCCTTAACCAATCCAGAAGCTATACTCATATGCTAATTGTCAAAAGAACTAGTACTATAATTAGGCATGTGCTTCTGTTTCACGTACCGATACTTGGACTAATTAAGTGTTGGGCCAGTAATTGAAATATTAATCTTAAACTAATTAAATACTAACCAAATAAACAACTAATGTATCAGTCTTCATAGCACCACAAGATGAAAAAAGGGGAACACGAATAAGTAGAAAGATTTGGCTGATGAAAGATTAATTTCATAATGCTATACTTCAATTAAAGATTGATTCAGTAAAAAGAGAATTCCTCTTTACATAACAAAATATAAATAATTTTCTTAGCTTACCTTCTTTAGAAAAGCTAAGGAACGTGATTTTTTTTTATTATCTCTTAAGGTTTATTTGGTAAGAAGGACCAAGGAGGATCCTATCCTACAGGAAAAGGAGGAGGAGCTAGAGTAAAAATGAGTAATTTCAGTTTCTTGCTTATTTATGCTATTTGGTAAGTAAGAATTTTTTTTGTATCTAAAGACTATTTATACATCATAATTTAGAAAAATACTATAGAATGATAGTGAAGGATTAGGAGCAGCTCAAAATATTAATTATAAGCGCTTAAAAGTCGAATTAAATTTTATAATAATAGGCCTTCAATTTTAAGAAAAATAATAATTACAAATATGATTCATGTTTTGTATCTCGACATATATAGTTGAATTTTAAGAAGTAGAACAAAAGTACTCCTACGATGTAATTTTTTTTTAAAAAAAAAGTTCGTTTTTATATTTATAAAATGAGTAGGTGAGAGTTGGAAAATTAAAACTTGGTTCTTGGGATTGATAAATATCCATCCATACCAAACACACCCTTAAAGCAAACACATAAATCAAGATTTTTGCTATTTATAAATATCATTGGAATAAACTTTTCATAGTTTTCATTCCTCCGATATGGAGACAGACGTTCATCATAAAATGCAAAAGAAAATAAAATAGCCTTTACGGCCATAGTTGTTCATCCTTTACCGGATGAACTATAAAAGTAAATAGAGAATGTCTAAACGGCGACAGAAAGAGAAATGCAAAAGTAAATAAAATAGCCTTGACGGCCACAGCCGTTCATCCTCCACTGGATGAACTATGATGGCCTTTACGGCAACAGACGTCCATCCTCTATAACTGGATGAACTTTAATTTGAAACTAAACTGATCATTTGGGGGTTGCTAGTGACATTATCTCAATTGCAGCTTGCTTCAACCTTTCTTCCACTTTGAATGCTACCGCGAATTGAGCTATGCCACTTTCACCTTTTGCCTAAATATACATCGATCAAACATGTTTTTAGAACCAAACAATAATAATATACTCACTAAAATCTAAAGAGAGTAATATATATGTACACATGTTATCTATATTATCTTGTAAAAGTAGAAAGACTGTATTTTTATGTTAAACACTTGACTTAGGTAAATCAATCTAAATAATTTCTAAACATAATCTATGACTAAACTATATGTAGTAGCAAATAGAGAATTTCAACCTCAGGGTGAGACTAGGTGGGAGGAGGCATTTCTATAAAAAAGATAGACATATACTTTTTTTTTTACTTCCATTTCATGTGAAGATAAATATTTAATTAGACGTGGAACTTATAAAAGAATAAATAACTATATATTTTCCAAACACCCAATTCAAAAGAATTTCTCAACGCGTGTCATTCTTCAATTTTTTGATCAATCAAACAAAGACGCGTAAAATAAATCGAAGAGTGTGCTAACTATAAACCCTAGTTCACAATGTTCAAAATGGCCAATATATTATTTTGAAGAAAATGAAAGGACTTACATGAACTTGGATCATGAACATGCTTCTGAATTGATCAGATGAAATTTGAGCAGACACAATGTCAATCTTATGTTTCTCCAAAACATAACAAATCATGGTAATTAGCCCTGGCTTCTTAGGACAACACACACTAATATGTGCATCTTCACCACAGACACTTAGTATCACATTTGGTGAACTCCATGTCATAAAACTTGTTGGAATAAGGGGACTAGCACCATGATTTGTTGGTGTAATAGTTGTAGAATTGCAGGTTGATCCTTGATCACCCACATACTTCTCCCAACTATTATCAATTTTTTGTGAACCCATCAACCTTATGCTATATTCTTCTAGCCTTTTTAGCTTTTGACTTTCAAGTTCTTTGAAAGTATTCTGCAGCTTTAGGATGTGGTTCACTGCTTCATAAACTATTGTAGACTTATCAGCCTGCATATACAAAAAATATGAAATTAATTTAATTTCTACTTCAGATCGCGAAATCAGAATTTTCACTGATTAAGGAAAAAGTTAACACACACGAAGAAGTCAAGGGAATATCATACACGAGTTAATTATTTTCAAGTCATTTATTAGTGTCTAAAAAATATTCATTTAATAAGTACAAATTACAAAAAGAGGCTATAATTTGAAATTTATAATCTTTAAATCCTGTCTATTACGCATCTGACCAATCTATCCTCTTATAAAATTAATTGTAATAAGCGATTTACATAAAAAGTGTTATTGGTTGTAATTAATATGAAAAATAAGCAAGTTTTATCGGTAATAACAAGTCAAAATATGCTACTACTAGTGTATTGGTTCTATATGGTTAATGATATACTTATTAAGTACTTCAATGAGTTACATAGATCTTATAATTATACGGATTAAGAAAATGTTCTTTTTGACAAATTTAGAATAATGTTGAAAACTTCATATTCTTATGCTAGAAGAGAAAAAACAAATAAATTTGTGGAGATTTTCTTTTTATGACTATATATGCAAAAAAATCGGAAGTTCTATATTGTTTTATCCTTCACTCTTTTGGTAAACAAAATGCATCTTATTATTCTATTTTTGGAATATACAAATTAGTAATAAGGGAAATGTGTATATCACCAAATAAACTTATTCCAATTGGGTTGAGGTTCTACTAGAAATGGTTGTTCTAATTTTTATTTTTAGTTTAGTTTTGTTACAAAACACTATATATATATATATATATATAGAATCATGTCTCCATTAGTAAGCTTTTGCAAGTTTTTATTTGATAAAAAAAAATCATGTTCATTTTTCGAATAATTCTCGATGAGTTGATATGGTTACTAATTAATGCAGAAGACAATAAAAGGAAAAACAAAAGAAAATTGTTGCAGATAATCATAAAATTTATTGAATTATTTTCCTTTTGATCGATAAGATATCGGATAATAAAAAACAATGTATGTCATTGAAAGAATTCTTTTTTACCTTAGCAGGGAGGTTAGGAACCAACTCATGAAGAGTCTCGAACAGGGTTCGCATCTTCTTTCTCCGTTCTCTCTCTGTCCATATGTGTATCTCATGCTCTGACTCTCTTTTGCCTTCGGCCCCATCAACACCAGAATTTGGCTCAGCAATTCCCTTACCATTCCTTTTCCGGTTTGGTGGACTTCTCTTCTTACCAACATCAGTTGTTACCACCTCATTAACAACTGTTAGCGGCTGACAAGTATCAGACCTAGTCGGATCTGGCAACTTGTCACCCTCAAACGTCTCTTCACTCCCAATTTGATTGTCATTCAAGTTCAGGTATGACCAGAAATCATTAGTTTCCCATGGCAAACCATGATTATTCTCGCCGCCTCCATTCATTTTTTTTCTTTTTCAGGTGGTCTGATATTGTAACCTAAGTTACGCCTATATATAGAATTTTTTTCTTGTAGGGGGCAAAGTGTAAAATGGAGAAATGAGGGATTGGATATGATGAATATTGAATATGAAAAGAATATAGAGAAGGGTGGCAAAAAGGGGAAAAAGAAATAAAAAGTAGAGATAAAAAAAGGATGATTCATTTGTAATGAATAAAAAAAACAAAATACAATCATAAGCCAAAATGCCGTTACTGGCTTCAAAACAAAAAACGGTAGCTAAAGTACTTTTGTTACAGATTTTGTTCTCACTCAATTGGGTCCCAATTCACACTTATCACTACTAAAAACAATTAATTAAAATTAATTACTTTAATTACAAATATTAAATTACAAACCTAATCAAGTTATTATTCTCATCTATACAAACCGCCTAAGTTTTTTTCAATTAAAATAATAATAATTAAAATGATTGTATATAAATATAATTTACTTAAAAAAATTATTTTAAAAAAAATGCGAGTCTTAATTCTTAAGTTATATGAATTAGGTATGTCTGAGTTGTAGGCTTATAATATAAGAGGTTACATGACTAGCGTAAATGAGATTTTAATAATAACTTATTCACGTGATTATTAATGTTAATGAAATTTCATTAATAGCTGGCTTCAATTATATACATTAGATTTTACGCATTTTTTTACTCATTTATTCAAGTTAATCACACTAGAATCAATAATTAAGCAAGTGTTTTTTCGTGAATAAAATTTTTTATCATGCAATATCCGTTCCATAAAAAAGAAAAGGATCATCATTTTATTTCATCTTCTGACCAGGAAGTTAAAATACCTCTAAATACTAATCATGACTTCCCCTTTATTAGGAGAAAAAAAGGAATTAGTTAGGATATTAATTCTTTCCTAATTCTCCACTAGTTTGTAGCTAGCCGTTTTTTTTTTATAATTCATTAATAAATAGTATAATCGACAATTTTTTATTATTTATTTGTAAAAAATTGTTTATTGCAGGAGTATCAAATGTAGGGTGGTGTATTGATTGTTTCGTTCGATTTTGAAACTTACTGATTTGACTTATCGGTTGTTTGTAGATATGTTAAATCGTTATAGAACCATTAAAATATTGACCTATCGATTATTGATTAATCGATTCAATCGTTAAAATTTGATTTAAAAAATCACTAAAAATCACTTAGAAATAAGTTGACAAACCAAATGAACCATGTATATGAGTTGAGAGATTGCATTTTGCTCAAAAGCAAAGATATTCACATTTTAGAATATCTGAGAGTTTGAAACAATCAGAAATACACGTATGAAACTAAATTCTAAGTCAAGGACTTTATGTACTAAACGGTATAAATATAATTTTTTTAATTTACTAGGGGGGTTATCGATTACTCGTTAAGAAAAAACTTCAACCCGTTAAAAAGCAATACCTGATAATAAAAAAAATCGAAATTGTTACCGAAACCACCAAACAAATAACTCATTACCGATAAATCAATAATTTTTTTCGATTCGATTTTAAACAATCGTAGTCAAATGAATAGGTAAAATTGAATTTAGGCATATTAAATCGAATTGAGTTGAAAAAAAAAAAAAATGAGTCATGTTATTTGGATTGAAGTGGGCTAAATTCCGAGTCATAGCCCAATCTACCAAATTCTTATTAAGTTTTATTTTTTTATTTGTACTCTAATAAAACTTTTTTCTTATATAATACATCAACAACAACAACATATGAAACAAAATTTTACATGGATCAATTTAGACAACATATTAACATAATCTTAAAATAGGTTAAATTAAACATATTAAAATAAATTTCATTAATAAAATAAACAGATCACTGACCCGTCTAAATATAAACAAATTAAAGAAATCAGTAATTTTATGAGCTGATTTTACTCCGTCCAAAAATTAAATCTCTAAGAAATCAGTAATTTTATGAGCTGATTTTACTCCGTCCAAAAATTAAATCTCACTATACTTGTTTATGTATTTTGTTTTTGACAGGTAGGACCATTATCTTGTGACTAATGCTGACTGTTTCATTATTATCAACACATAAACACGAGCATTACGTATTAAGACAATCATTTCAAATCCTACACTTGTCACAAAAAATTGGTGAAGACCCATTTCGATTTGTGGGTGTAATATATGATTAATTTTCGTTCTATTTAGGGGAATTTCTAAGTAACATTATACAAGATTATAATTCTAAATTTAATAATTTAATTAATATAATACAAAATTAAATAATTTTACTACATAGTTACTTTCTTCTTTTTCTTTTTCTTTTTCTTTTTTCCATATACCTTACTAGATATTATAATACCTTGCTCCTTATACAAAAGAAGCTCTGACTGAATATTTTATAACGTGAACGACACACTTTAATCATTTATTAATCTCAAACACAAGCTTATCGCCAAATGTCTCTATAATACTTACAGGAAAAAAATACTAGCAATGTTGAAACACATAGGAAATATGCGAAATGACGTTGTTTATATATATATAATATTGTCACACTCATTAATAGCGTTAACTTCTCACTATTTTAATATACTAAATTTGTTTATTTATTGTACTAGTTATATTCTTTTTATTTTAATATTTTTCTATCCGAATATCAAATTTATAAACACCATATACTATAACTTTAGTTTAGTTATATGATGGAAAAAAAGGAGTTGGGGTGGGGAAGAAATTCACGATGGAGTACCTAAAAAGAAATATTATTTATTTAGTTTAAAGTATAATTAATAAAGTTAGTTTGGTAAATTACGTGCTTAAAAAAAAAATTAAAAATTATGTAGTCACATAATAAGGTTACGTGAAAGTGAAAGAACTGATATTTTAAAAAATTTAATACTGTCTCACTAATAACGTCAATTAGTATAGCTTTCACACAAAAAAAAATTCTTTGGTAACTAAGAAAAAATTTCATTATATAGAGCCCCAATGATAATTAAGGTTACAGTCAAAATATTCTAGACATTAAGCCTATTTATCAACTAGATTAATAACTCTTTGTATGGATGGTTATCGTGTTTTGTTTAATAATATATCGTATTGTATTGTATTGTTTTAATGTGAATATAATGTTTGGATAGATTGTATTATTCTCTGTCGTTACATAATGTCACAAATCTATGATTTACATAAAAGAAAAGTAAGGTACGAGGTAGGATAAAAGAAGAAATATAATTATTAAATAATAAATAAAGACAAAATGAGAAGAAAATATTAAGGTAATGATGCAATCACACTATTTCATTGTTAACTATAGATGGATTTAAACGATACAATAAAATAGAATTTAAGTAACAATTAAAATAATCATTGTATTTAAACTAACAATACAATTACAATATAACAGGTAATAACCATCCAAACAAGGTTTAAAGTTCAAAATTTGTCATTTTCTAGCTAGCCTGGGTTCAAGTTTCCGCAAAAATAAAATTCCTAAACTTATAATCTTCACAATTACTTCAACTAATCGAGACTTGCGTTGAAATATCGAGAATCATAAGTAAAAAATACTCATCAAACCAACAAAATATATATAGCGGACAATTCTGATCAGTGACCATGAAGTATTATTTTTTACTTAAATGAAAGAAATTTATTTATATATTAAGGTTCATCCATAAAGATACAAAAATGAACTCGTCTTTGTGAAACAATTCTATAATTAAGCTCTCTATCAAGAGCATAAATCACAAAAGAATTAGAGATGATTCAAAAACATTATAAGAATTGTCATATATGATTTTATAGATTTTCTTTAGTATTCCGTTAATATATCTGCTATCATATTAGCCTCCCTTAGAATAAGTCGTAGCATTTGATTGCCCAGTCATAGAAGTATATAAACCTTCAATCAACATAAATGTGTGAGTATAATATAGAATTGTTATGGAAGGAGTTTAGTAATATCTGTGAATCTGTCTCTTATCATTAAATTAAATCAAAATGCAATTTTTTTTTTATTGAGCTAATTTAAAGTACATATATAGTAAGACTAATCAATTTATGATATTCAACTACAAATTTAAATAAATCAAGTCTTGAAATGAACATCGAATACCAAATCAAAAGAAAAGAAGTATATGACGATGGAAGAGAATAGTTGTCTGTGTGACGTAATTGGAGTTGCAAATAGTGGTTTGTCATAATATGAGCCGTTTTTGTTGTTCATTTTATCAGTATTTTCTGTTCATTTTTTCAGTATTTTCGGGCCTCTCTCTATGCTTGCGTTTGTTGTTAATTGTAATCACGATTTTTTGTCTTTTTGCATTTTTTTTCCTTTTTGTCTTTTTCTTTTAATGTCAGATTTACGTTAATCGTTAAAAGCACACTTAAATTATTTTATTTTATTTTAATTTAGTTTCATATTTAAATTATTATCACTTATTAATTTGAAAAACACACCTCAGTGGCTCAATGATATGTGTAATGCACTCTCTTTTATTTGAAAAAATCTTGACACATGATATTTCATATGGATAAAATATTTCACCTTGACAAAAATTAAATAATAAACTATTAATATTAATTAAAAATTAAAGTAAAACTATTCATAAGAAAATATTTTTTTAAAGAAAAATTAAATTATTTTTCTTATCCCACTCAACCACCTCCTCCCCGTACCCCCACCTTCCATCCCCCGTCGTTTTACTTTATTTAAAGATTTCTTTTATAATCTTTTTTATAAAAAAAGTCATACTTCACCCTCCCCTCAAACCACCTACTCATTCCCCCAAAAAATTGATATTATTTTGTTTTTTAAAAATAAAAAAATTACCAATTCTATTTGACCCTTTGCTCCTAATTTCTGCTTGTGTACAGATTATAACATAAATAAATAATTTATTCCAAAAAAAAGTCTTGTGGCGGCAAGTAAAAAAGAAAAATAATAGAAGCGAAGGAATAGGTAGAGTGGGTAACATAATTTTTTAAAGAAAATATAATAATATCTAAATTAGTATTTGAGGGGGGAGGGGGGGATGAAGTAAAAAACAAAATTAAATACTTTTATAAAAGAAAAGGGGGGGGGGGGGGGGGGGGGGTGTTCGGTGAAAGGAAGTGATGAACTGGGGTAAGATAAATATTTGACATATTTTTTTTGAGATAATAGTTTTTTAATCTTTAATTTTAATTAATACTAATAATCTATTTAATTTTTGTCAAGGTGAAATATTTTGTCATGTAGATTGTGATGTGACAATTTTTTTAAATAAAAGAGAAAATATATTACACACACCATGAGTGTTATAAACGATAGAGATGTGTTTCTCAAACTAATAAGTGATGGTTTAGGTATAAAACTCACGCTTTCAACAGTTTGGGTGTGTTTGGTATGAAGGAAAATGTTTTCCATGGAAAATGTTTGCCTGGAAAATAAGTTGAGTTTTGACTTATTTTCTCATGTTTGGTTGTTGAGTAGAAAATATTTTTCAAAAAAGATTTTTTAATGTTTGATTTATGAATGAAAATATCTCTTTTTTTACTAGACAGTAGAAAATAATTTTTGAATTGAAATTGAAAATATTTTTAAAAAATGAACTTAATTTTTTTTTGGGGGGCGGGGGTAGAGGTGAGATGGGGGTAAAAAAAAATATTTGAAATTAATTATTTTTTAAAAATAAACTTATTTTTTTGGGGGGTGGGGATGGGATGATAGGAGGGGGGGCGCGGGTAGAGGTGGGGTGAGGTGAAAAAATAAAAAAATGAAATTCGAAATATTTTTTAAAAACAAACTTTAATTTTTCTTTGGTGGGGGGAGGGCGGGGGGGGGGATGAAAAACAAAAACTTGAAATTGAAAGTATTTTTTATAAAACAAACTTTAAATTTATTATTATTTTGGAGGTGGGGGTGTCGAGGGTATGGGTGGGGTGAAAATAAAATTTTAAAATTGAAAATATTTTTTTAAAAAAACATTAAATTTTATTTTATTTTTTTGGGGGGAGGGTAGGGGCTGGTGGGAGGGGGGGTCAAGGTAAGGGTGGGTAAAAAAATAAAAAAAATTGAAGTTGAAAAATAATTTTTTAAAATAAGCTTTAAATTTATTTATTTTTCAACAAAAAAAATTGATTTTTCAACAAAAAAATTGTAATTTGAAATTGGAGGAAAGTTTTGAAAAGTGTTTTCCTTAGGTTTTGAAGGAAAGTCATTTCTTTGAATTTGAGAAAAATGAGTTGATTTGGAAAACATTTTTCGAAAAATGTTTTCCTTCATACCAAACACACCTAAGTGTGTTTTTGACACTCTTCCCTTTCCTTTTCTTTTTTGTATATATATATACTAGACATCGGAGCCCGTGCTAGCACGGGCCCAATATGTATCATTTTTTGTTTCAATTTATATGACAAAGACAATATTAAAGAGTTAATCAAACTTTAATAATAATTTAAAATAGTTTAAATTTTTAATTATTGTTAACTATGGTAAAAAAAAAATTATGTCTTTTAACATTCTAAATTGCTAATTATTGTTGTATGATTTGTAATATCTTTTACGCAATTTTGAAATAATAAAGGTTATTTCTTCTTTCTCAATTTATGTGGTACTAATAAAATTTCAAGACTCAATCAATTTTTTTTGTCTTTAATATATTCTATTGTTAATTACTATAAATTATTGTACTTTCTAAGTAAATTTCAAATAATATATATTATTTCATTTGTCCAATTTATGTGTCACCGATAAAATTTGAAGAGTTAATCAGATCTTTTACATATTTTTATATCTTTTGAATATTTAAGTAAATAATTGTTGTGATTTATAATATTTTATACAATTATTTAAAAAAAATTAAACAACAAACAAAACGAATTCATCATAGGAAAATTACCAAAGCATCCTTGAATACATCAATAATGGATCCCACTTTTTGTTTAAAAAAATATGCATATTGGGAGGATATTTTTGTTCAAAGTGGAAATAGAATAAGTATAAAATATTAAAGTCTTTTAAAATTTAAAATTGTTAATTCTTATTGTATGATTTGTAATACTTTTACGTCATTTTCAAATAATAGAGGTCATTTCTTCTTTCTCAATTTATGTAGTACTAAAAAAAATTGAGATTCAATCAATTTTTTTTTGTCTTTGAAATATTTCTAGCTGTTAATTACTGTAATTTATAGTACTTTCTAAGAAATTTTCAAATAATATATATTATTTCATTTGTCCCAATTTATGTGTCACCGATAAAATTTGAAGAGTCAATCCGATCTTTTATATATTTTTATATCTTTTAAATATTTAAGTAATTAGTTATCGTAATTCATAATATTTTATACAATTATTTAGTATAGTAAAATAAATTTAAAAGAAACAAACAAAACGAATTCATCATAGAAAATTACCAAAGCATCCTTCAATACATCAATAATGGGTCCGACTTTTTGTTTTTAAGAAATTGCACATTTGAAGGATATTTTTGTCCAAAGTGGAAATATTGTGTAAAAAATGTGTATTTATTGTGATTTTGAATGTTTTGTGGGGTAATAGGACGCACGCAAAGTTAGGTGTCTTTTTTGAAAATCTCGGACAACTTCAAGTATCACTTAATGTTTTTTCTCAAAATCTAATTTACTTTCGTAAACTATGTGTCAGATCAAAATCAGATTAACAAATTCAAAAGGAATGAGTAATAAATAGCTCATACAATGACATATTTATTATTTAACTAAATAATAAATATGTAACTAAAAATCTTATTAGCTTTTGATTGAAAGCTAACAAGATAGTTACAATGATAGTTGCATTGTGGCTTATTATATATAGATATATACAAAGTGTTTATATGAATAACTTTTTCTTCAGTTTCTTATTCTTTTATTTTTATTATATATCATATGTTATTTTTCCTTTGCTTCAGTTAAATTAATTATTATTGTTATTATTCTATTTTTTCATTATTCTATTATTTGTTTCAAATTAACTTAGTTGAATATGAATCTTTTGAAAATAGCCATTTTTTTATTATTAAAATAGGAATAAAATTAACATGCATAATTAACACTATTTTTTTCAAACTTTACTTATAAAATTAAATTGAATATCTTATCAATCGTCTTCTTCATGCAATACCAATATATAGTGTTACTATGCAATTGAAAATGTTATCTCACAAAATAGTGAACCCAAAATTTATAAAATTCGCAAGTGTAAGATTTAGAGCCACTTTATAGTAAGACACAATTTTTGCTTGAACTTTTTCCCTTAACCAACATCATATAACCTAAAGACTTTCAGACAGGGGCGGACCTACGTTGATCTTATGGGGTTCACCCGAACCCCCTGGTCGAAAAATTACACTGAATATATGAAGAAAACTTCTGATTTTAAGCGTATAGATACTAAAATAAACCCTCTCAACAACCAAAAGAGGAGCATGGCTCACTGGTAAGGGGGTTCAGTTCTAAACCGTAGGTTCCGAGTTCGATTCTTGGTGAGTGCAACAAGTTTTAACTTTTTTTATTGCTTTGAAAAGGCTGAGATTGGCTCAGTTTTGGGCTTAGAATACCCAATAAAAGGCCTCATTATTTTTTAATGGGGAACTTTCACATATAGCCACTCAAAAATAGTCTAATTACTCTTCATAGCTATAGTTTGATAATTACAATTCGTAGCTACATGTTATATGGAGGAGAGAGGCGAGCGAGACTGGGAGAGAGAGGAGAGAGGCGAGAGAGAGGGGGCAAAGAGTGGAGAAAGGTGAATTGTATATGTATATAGGTTAGATAATTGTATATTATACATATATATTTGTATATATGCCAAGAGAGATTGGGAGAGGGAAGAGAGAGGTGAGCGAGATTGGGAGAGGGAAGAGAGAGGTGAGCGAGATTGGGAGAGGGAGGAGAGAGGCGAGCGAGATTGGGAGAGGGAGGAGAGAGGCGAGAGAGAGAGGGCATAGAGGGGGAGAGAGGTGAATTGTATATGTATATATGTTAGATAATTGTATATTATACATATGCAATTGTATATTATACATATGCAATTGTATATATAGCAAGCGAGATTGGGAGAAGGAGAAGAGAGGCGAGCGAGATTGGGAGAGAGAGGGCAGAGAGTGGGAGAGAGGTGAATTGTATATGTATATAGGTTAGATAATTGTATATTATACATATGTATATTCTGACGAATTATACATATACAAACATGACTAATTATACAAACTCGAAGTCAGCCCGCGTAATTAATGTATAATGTTAGTCGTGAGTGGTAATTATAGCAAACTATAGCTATGATGAGTAATTAAGTAGTATAAGTTTGCTTAACTGCGTAATTTTCCTTTTTTTAATTCAATCTAAAACTATATTATTTTTATTTATTTTTAAAATTTTTCTTTTTATGTTATCTCTTTTTCTCAATTTATCTTTGTTTAAATTTATTAGCCACATATTTTATATTTTTGTCTTTTATTCTTCTTATTTATATTGCTCATTTTATTTCCACATAAATCTCTTCTCATGTACTAACTTAAAGAAACTCTTTGAGAAAATGATGTATTGTTATTAAATTTAAAATTGAATTAGAAAATTATTATACAAAATAAAGTAAATTAAGATTAATCGAATGGAAAATTTTAAAGGTTGTGAATATTCTTTTAATAAAATCGATTTAATTGAATTCTTTCTTAATGTTATTGTATCTCTTTCTTACTATTTTCAAGTCAATTCTAAAGAGATTAAAACTAAACTAAACTTATTTGATTGGTTCATAATTTATTTTTTAAAACAAATGATTAATCTAGTAAATTGAATTAAATGAACTAAACAAATCGGCGATGTCATTTATTTATCTTCAGAATATGCACTATAATATTAGTAACTCGATCTTTACACCTTTCTAAAGAATCTTGATGGTTTTTAAAGTAACATATGATTAAATGTGCACTAATTCAAAATTTAGAAAAAAATCTAAAAAGTAGAATACTACAAAATAAAAGGAAAGACACTAGAAAATTTAAAAGCTCGATGGACCAGGATAAAAGTAGGAAGAACATAAACACAATATGACAATATAAGTTAAATTTAGCAGATTAAAATTAAAATTTTCCTCCCATGTCACTCGATTTTTCATCTTGTAACTTTTACATGTTTACTTATTTATACTTCGAACCCCCTCAACAAAAAATTTAAATCCGCCACTGCTTTCAGATGCAAGTATATAAATGCATCATGTATTTGTAAACATAAAATGAAGCTTCTTAGTTTTACCAAGCAGAGTTCTTGCAAACTATTTTTACACAACAATTTTAAAGGAATGGGCGAATATCACCAAAACTAAACAGAGAAATTCAGTGGGATCACTGAAAGAGCGCACGGATTACGGGGACTACTTTTCAAACCCAATGTCGGCAGGCAGCAGTCATGGCTGCTACGGCCACTGGACGGCCTCCTTTCGAGGCTGTCCAGCTGGCCCCACCACCCCAAACCATCACATACGTCACCCTTTTCAATTCAATACTATAAATTCTAAACAATTTGCCTTAATTAACTCAAAAACAATTATAAAATCAATCGAAATAATTCATGGAGAACCTACTATCACGTTTTCAATGGAGAAAATTAAAGGCAAGACTTTATGATCGAAGAGGAATTACATCAAGCAGTGGTGTTTAAATTATCCCGTGCGCCAGATTTGAATGTATTAAGGTCAATTTTATCGAAACATCTTGGTACCAAGGACAATTGTTTAATTGGCTTACTTGCTCCAAGACAAATTTTGTTGAGATATGATCTATATGAAGATTATGTACTAGTTTTATCTCGCTCAGTTAATTATCTTCTCTACAATGGAGAGGAGCACCAATGTAGGGTTTTTCCATGGTCCATCGGATATAACCCTTAGGGAGGAAACGACGCTAGCTGTGGTTTGGATTTCTTTACCGAACTTATCTCCAGATTTATTTGCAAAGAAGTCTTTGTTGTCTATAGCATCAACAGTTGGGAAACCAATAGCTATAGATAAATCTTAGCACGGCTAGGGTTAAGGTTATACTTGATCTAATGGAAAAGCTTCCAAATCGTATAAGGTTGCAGTTTGTGGATGGAAAATCTGGTAAGTTGATCGAGGTTTTTTCGGAGATTGTATATGATAATCTATCTTTGTATTGCAATTATTGTAAGCACCAAGGTCATGATGAAGATAGTTGTCGTTTGAATTCGAAAATAAATTAAAATAACAAACAAATTGATGATACCATTGAAGGTGTTTTAAAAGGTACTACCGATAGTGAAAAGTATCAAGGCAATGCGAGAGAGATATTAAATGAAAAAAGAAAGACCGTAGATGTCGATCAAAGTAAAGCTACGTTTTTAGATCGACAATTGGTTGCTTCCACTTTCGAGCAAAATCGTGTAAACTCAATGAATGTTGATACAAGTAATATTGGTGTTCAAACAACTACCGAAAACAAAGGTGATTGCAATAACCAGCATGCTGCTACTAATGAGGTGCAATCAAAAGAAGATGGGCTGAATTTGATGTCTAATACAACTAAAAACGCAGGGGGAACACCAAGAGCTGGGGTTGATGTGCCATTCAGGACAAAAAATAATGAATACATCTAATGTTGAAGATGCTGAAAATTCTGGGCAGCATGTTTTGCAAGTTGAAAACGAGAATCCAACTAAAAATTGGACACTGGTTGCACACAAAAGATCAACTAGTAGTCGGAGCATTTCCCCTACTAGTCAAAATAATTCTCCATGTAGTGAAAAGGGTTCGACTGGAAATTTTCATGACAGTGAGAAGAGGCAAAATACTAGTAATGCCTCAAGAGACCTATTATGTTTGAATAGCTTTGATGCTTTATTAAAGACTACTAGAAAGCAAGTAAGGTTAACTGAGAATGACCACAATTTGATCCAAGAAAAACAAGTATCACCACCTGTTTTAAATAGCAAATTAAGTCCAGAAGCTTCTGTATTTGTGCCTAAATGTGTGCTTGCAAGGAAGAATGCCTTAGTGTCAAATACAATTGATTTGGGTGAGGATTCTCTTGATGAAGATGGAGTGGATTTGGGTGAAGATTCTCTTGATGAAGATGAGGAAGACAATATGTTGGAGATTTGCTATGATATAGTGGCTAGGGAAGGAGTTATATCACCTAGGCAACAAAGAAGTGGAAGCAACAAAAGCAAAAAGAAGACATATGGAAGGCAACATAGTTGGGACGGTAAAATGACTGAGGAGTTTGTACCAACGCACATACCGATGCGATAGGCAAAGCAAAACCATTTGATAGTATCAATAGGTTCAACTAGATCCAATAAATCCACAAAGAAGGTATGAATCATCAAGTGTTGTGGGAAAGATTTGAATAAGAAGACGAGAAAAATACTTCAAGCTACTTTTGATGAGAAATCAATTTTTTTTAATTCATGTTTTAGTAATAGAAAGTTTGAGGCTGATAACTCAACTTTCTTCTTGATGGACATATTTTTATATTATTTAAGCATCCTCATTTGTAATATCATCATGAAGTGTATTACAAACTCTGTGATGATCAGAAAATACTTAGTTCTCTTTAATTCTTATTTTATTCATGTTTGTTAAGTAGCAGAAGTTAGGTACTTCATTAGGATTAGTAAGGTAAGACCTAGCTCCCCTGGCTTGTATTTGTCCCTATTGATATTTTTTATGTTTAATAAAAGACCACTAGACACTGTCTAGTGGTAAATTTGTTTTTTTTTTTTAAAAAAAAAAAAAAAAACTCAACTAAACAATGTTTGGTTGATTTTTTAAATTTTTTTGCAAGTATTACTCAAAAACAAACATCACAAGAATATTTCTATGGATTTATCACTTCAAAATAAATAATAAAAAAAAAAAAGATATCCCCATTAGTTTTAAAATGGTAATAATGTAAAGAACCCTCCACCCCCTCTTTTTACACTTTTTCCAAGGAATTCTTTTGTTGGGAAGAAGAGGAGGGACATTATCTTTGTTTGGTTGCATTTCATTTTTTTAAGGCAGTCATCTTACAAATAGGACACACATTCTTCAGCATTAGCCACTGCTTTATGCAACTGCTATGGAATTCATGTCCACAATCCAATATGCCCATGTAATCTCCACTTGTGTATTCCTCCTGATTAATGTAAACGAAAACCGATCAGATTTATTCAACAATCCTTCTCCAGTAATATCAACAAATTATAGTGTAAAACCATTAGAAAGAGTCTCACCCGACATATACAGCAAGGCTCCGTATTTGACGATGACCCTCCATATACTGGCTCATGCTTTCGCTGTTTCATACGTCCCAAAATGATTTCTTCACTCAATCCGGTGTTCACATTTCCTATATGTTCTTCCAATGCCAATAATTCCTAAGGAATGCAAAGTACAATATGAGAAATCTATTACAAAATATAGTGATAGCAAAATACAACCATATTTACCTCGTACGACATGTTATCAACGTCGAGCCTCATGCCTCTATGTCTATCATGCAACTCTGCGACGTTGTTGACGAATGGATCAAGCATCATATAATCCTGCCAAAAATTCAAAAAAAAATGAACCATGGTGTCTATCAAGGACCCAAAATTCAGTCAGCTTCCTGCTAACAAGTGATCAAGATGTGAAACCGGCATAACTAAGTCAGATGCAATTAGGTTTCATCATCAAGAAACAAATAACTGGCCACGAAGAACTTAAAACACTATTGGGTGGAAAGTAAACAAATAAACACCTTAGTAGGAATATTTTAAGTTAATCCTAAAATAAAGGCTAAAAACAAGGATATTGCATCATTGAAAAACTTCTGAGAAATATTTTTCATCGAAATCACCTATGCAAGTTGATGAATGCCTACAAGTGTGCGAGTGATTCTAGTCAGGGAAGGCCAAGACAGCGCAGCACGCCTAAGGCTTGCGCTAGGCGCTCACCATTAGGCTGAGCCATATCGCATCTTGCTGGTAATGAATTGATTCCTGAATCTTTGCTTGGTTTAGGCAGGTAAGTGTTAATAAGCTCCTTAAGGCTTTCATTAATGTATATATAGGTAACCTTATATTTCACCTCATTGAAAAAAGAAAAGAGAAAAAGCATAGGTAACTAGATCCATTACTGGCTAGATCAGCATCTGAACAAACATCATCAACCAAATTCTGACAAGTATTTATAAGGAACAGCTTACAAGCATCATCAACCAAATTCTGACAAATATTTTTCACCCAAACAACCTAATTGGCAGTCTAGTAAAAATATCATTCGTTGGAAATAAGAGAATATAGGTAATTTGTTTTCCTTCCAGATTTCTGTGGCTGGACAGGACACTATTCTGGCCATATTTCTACCCCTTCAGCTTATGGAGCAAAGATTACAAGTAAAAGTAACTATGTGTATAACTTTTCGCAGGCCAGCAAATCAATAGATATTTCATGCATCACAGTGTGCAGATCATGAACTACATATCATTCATTAAAAGTACACATGTAAACTAGCTGAACATTCATTGGGATATCACAAGGTTCAAAACAAAACCTCGGATCGCCTGTTCTCGCCCCTCCGCATGGCATGCAGGACTTGACGAATCTGTTGAATGCAAGCAGCAACATTCAGTAAGTAATTAGAAATTTAACGGTAGGTCAAAAGTATCTCAAAGGCAGGCATGAAGTAACATAAAAACAGCTGGATTTATTCAAAAGGTGAACTTGACAGAACAAAAATCCAGGACAAACTGAAGATCAAGCTACACCCAATTAGTGGAAAAAGTGACACTATAAAGTATCAGCTTCTGTAAAGATTAAGGTAAAAATTGTACGTGCTACAGTTCACATTCATTCTAAGTTCCAAGTTGTGGGCAACACAGCTGTAGAAGTACATAGATATCTGTGAGAAGTGACCATGTATTAGCCTTGTTATTATTTAATACCTTGTTTGGTAGTGTTTTCAACATATGTATGTATTAGCTATACATCCTATTCGGAATTATAGGGTGTATAATTACTACATAGCAACCAATGGTATAAGCAATACCAGGGTTATTAAAACATGGATAAGCATGGTTAACCTTGAATATACCAAACCAAAGTGGATAAGACATAATCCCCGCTTAACTAATCTCAATATTACTAATACACCCTATTCAGTAATACTATTCTTATACATCCTACTAAACAACTTCTTGAGCAAATTGCAATCCTTAACCAATCCAGAAGCTATACTCACATGCTAATTGTCAAAAGAACTATAATTAGGCATGTGCTTCTGTTCATGTGTGCTACCAATACTTGGACTTGAGTGTTGGCCAGTACATGAAACACTAATCTTAAACTAAATACTAACCAAATAAACAACTAATGTAACAGTCTTCATAGCACCACAAGATGAGCAAGTAAGAAAAAAGGGGAACATGAATAAGTAGATGAAAGGAAGAAGTCATCAGGAAGACAAAATAGTAATACAAGAACAAATATTTATATGTTCAACAAGCCAGATACAAGATGAGAACAGTTGAAAAACATTGATGGACAAACCAAAGTACAACAGTTTTAATACTATTTCAAAGACAAACCTCCCGTACCATTCTGTGGCGGCCCTCGATATCAGAAGCTAAACCACGCCATCCATCCACATCATTACTTGGGAAATCGGCCATCAAAGATGATATAAGTTGGTTTCGATGATTACGACGGCTACTAGATCCCCGGCTACTAGATCGCAATGATATCTCTGCCGCCTCCACAGGAGAAGCAGCTGAAGATAGCAGCGGATAATGACGTCTCTGACTTCCAGACTCGGACTCAACAGGTGGGAGGAGAGTCCAAGGAGAAATTTCAGAAGAATAACGAGTACTACTGCTTGCTAAGTTTTGATAAGGTGTCCATGCAGTAGGAAAAGTTTGCATACTTGGCCCACGGCTGAGTGCAGAACTAGAAGGCGTATTTCTGGAATAGCTTCCATTTGAAGTAGCTAAACTCCAATTAGTGGTATCCTGTACAATATTTTCAGTCTCAGGAACAGGAACAAATGGAAGAGGTTCCCCAATATTTCTTATTGAGCTCCGGAAGTTAGCATCATCTTGTAATGCAGCATATCTATCAGCAGAAACCACATTTGAACTTGATGAACTACCACCTCGTGAATTAGAAGATATATTCCAAGGAACTGGATGCAAACCACTTGGAACACCAGAAATGTGCATTACGCCAGAATGGCTTCCTGAGTTACCTGCATTCATTGGCTGTGAAATTGGTTGTCTGGAGCCCAAATAATTAGATACTGAAATAGGTCGAGGAGTTACAAGAGTAGAACCAACACTAGAATGCCCTAAATCTGTCCCAAGATTCCGTCCACTACCAGAATTTCTGGCAGAGGTTTCTGCAACTCCACTAGCACCCCCTCTTGTACCAACCCTATTTCTTGGATAAAGGTTTTCCAAGTGATA
The DNA here is from genome assembly GCF_900185275.1 of Solanum verrucosum. Classification (NCBI taxonomy): domain Eukaryota; kingdom Viridiplantae; phylum Streptophyta; class Magnoliopsida; order Solanales; family Solanaceae; genus Solanum; species Solanum verrucosum. Next base: position 12,635,419 of record NW_026019969.1, on the reverse strand, counting down.
AGTATTCTGCACACTTGCAGAGGCTGGTGATATGTTTAAGTTGCTGGAAGCATCATACTGACTGGGAAAATTGTGCGGTGTAATGTTCACAGGTTGTGTATTGGAGCTTGAACTTCTACCACAACACTGCCCAGAACTGCCTTCAAGGACCTTGCGCTTGCAGGATATACCCCGAGTACCCATGGAAGAATCTGATATATCAGGGGACCTGGCCCAATAACTAGAACTACCTGAAGAAGTACCAGCATTGTAACAGACACCAGAAGCAGGACGCTCCACTTCCCATCTGCTGCTAGAAGTGTAGACAGTTGGAGATACACTTGGTCTCATAACGAGCCGAGTGTCACCATTATTGTATATGCCACTTAAGTTAGCATTTGCAGGCCTGTGAGCCGAGGCAAGATTTGGTAAAATTGGAGGGCTTCCAATCAGATGACTTCCAGCATATCCACTTGTTGAACTCTCAGGATGGAGGACATTGGATGGTCCAAATCGCATTTCTTCTGACTTTGGATTAGTCAGGACATGATTACTTGATGAAGAAGGCCAATCATGTCCTATTTTCAAATGACTACAATGTCCAATGCCATGAAAATTGGCACTGGAGCTCGACTCACCTTGATCCCGCAAACTGCAGTTATGTGTTGTATAACTAATACCATTAGCACGTCTACAATTTTCTCTAGCAGGAGAAAGCATGGAATTCGATAATCGATCCTCCACTGGATTTAGAAATTTATTCCAAGGGGCTGTCGGATCTCCAGAAGCATTACTTGAGACAGATCCCTGATTAAGATCGATAGTTTCTGGAAAGGAATCTAGTATGCTTCTGTTCCCTTGCATCTTGGCCAATTATGGCAAATCAAGGCCTTGAGTGCACTAGTGAGGAAATTCTGTCAAAGAACAAAATTAACAATAGTTGATATCTTGAAAAGGTTAAAGCATAATGTCACTGGAGAAATGTGAAAATATAATAAAACCTAAATTGGCTATATAACTTCTGTTGCACTAAGATAGTAATTTCAGCAGCGTATAGAATCAGTTCACAGCAATCATAAGTCGAGCAAAAGCTAAAAGACACAATTGGTAAAGCAACTGTTAATTTTAGCTTAAGGCTTTCAGTCTCCATCAGAATAACCAAGGCACCTCATGCAGGGCACAAGTAACACAAGGAAACTCTCTTATAGGGTGAACATTTGAAGAATGTTTTAACATTTCTGAGGTTTAATTTATGCTTAATTTCCAGCTCATCAGTTGATCTAGGTTTCAGCTTATTTATTTAAGTTTTTAGACAGATAATTTGGTGTATTCTTGTAGTGGTTCCACAGAGAACTTCTTTAATAGGTTTTTAGGTACGTTAATTGCTTCCTAGATTATTGTTGAGTCCTAATTGTCTTAGGATGCAAGAGCAAGCTTGCTTCTATGTTGAAGTAGTTCTATTCGTAGGTAAGAACAATTTTTTCAATCTAAAAATTACTCTTTTACTGTTCTTATTAAGTAGAGCTTATCCATGAGAATTGTTTGTTAGTTTCAAAGCAAGCTTTATTGCTTTTTTGGTTCTTCTGTAGCCTTAACTTGGGAGGTTTAACCATAAGGAATTATATATCTTATCCTTGACAAGTTTTACCTATAATTAATTCTAGGTGGGTCCAAGACTCCTTCCTTTCCTCTCCCCATCTTCTTCTTTTTAATCATTTTTCTCCCTGTAGCTACAGTCCAGGTGCTACTTCCAATCTGCATTTGAACCAGTCTCATATTTCTCCCTACATTTATCTTTTACCTTCACAAAAACAGCAGCAATACTCTGGTTGTTAAATCCTCAGAGAGAAACATGAAAATTTTCTAAACTAAACCACAACAACCAGTAATTTTAGTTCCAACGGGGCCATCCTACTGGCCCCCAGTTATAATTAACAGCCATTAGCAATAAGTTACAATATGGCGTTGAACACAACTACTAGAAACTTCATAAGCAGAACCCATGTTCATCAACTAATGATGAAATAAGGCTACATGGAATGATATGAAATCTGCTGATCAATAATGTAACAAGGCAACTACGATAATCAGCAGCATGAGAAAACGTTTTTCCTTAGTCACATAGCTTACCTGAGAAATTGTTAAGTTACTTCAAATTTATAGTTTGTTCACAAATGAACACAAATTTTTACTTTGTTAGCAATTGACCACAAGTTCTCACTTATCCAATGAGATTACCTATAGATACTCCACCAAAATATTAGCCTGTCAAAAGTTGCTTCAGACAGTTGGAATTTTCTCAAACATGATACTTACAACCATTTAATTGCTTGGTTCTGCAGCTTGATTGGTAAGCGTGGAGTTGTGACAATGATTCTACCTAAAAATTTCTTGAGGGCCTAGACAAAAACAATTTACACATGAATTACTCATAATGCTTACCATGCCACATGAATAGTGCCAGAGTGAGATGACAAAAGATAAAATAAATCTTGTGTATCCTATCAGCGTTGTGGAAAAAAAAATGGTTCCAGACTTCCACCAAATACAAGTACATTTGCTAGAAGAGCCAAATTTTCCCAAGTACGAAAGACCAACTTAAACTTAGACAACTGAACAAACACAAATGGGAGAGTATGCCTAGTTCCAAATAATAATCTTTACCCCCAAGCTATGACTTAGAATCGTTGAATAGAATAGAGTCATAGACTAAAAAGAGTAAACCATGCTTTAGACCTTCGTTGGCAAAGGTGATTAGGAAAGGTTAACTTATTGTGCATGTTTAACAGACTTTTCTTTTCTTTCCCCACAAAAGAATACTTTTTCAATAAATACCAAAAAACAGTAGAATAAAGTTAACAATAACTAAATAACAGTAATGAGGCAATGCCGCTTCCTTACTACTTTTTGGACAAAATCATTGTACAAATTAAAGCAATTCACTAGAAAATAATGCACTTGATTCACATCTTGATGCATGGCTAACAGATCCTCCCCGAGCAAAAGTGAAACCACTTATATATAAAAATTACTTAAGGGGCGTTTATTATGAGAGACAATGAATAATAATCCCAGATTACTTTATCCCGTGTTTGGTTAGGGTATGTGTATTTGTTAGTCTTGGGATTATTTATCTCACCATTTGTATCACAATGTAGGGACAATTTATCCCATATAGTATATGGTGAAATCACTTTGTCTATCCATACCAAACAACCCCTTAAGGTCTTATTTACATAAACAACAATTCAAGGAATATTCAGGTTCAACATTCTTCATTCTATAACAACTGAAAAGTCGATACCTCAGGCCTTATATAGAAAAAACATTATTATGCTGATAAAAGATTAATTTCAACAAGTACTGACTGTAATCCACACATAAACTTTTCACAATATAGTAGATATCCTAATAGTCAGTAATACAACAACAAGAACAAATACCCCTTAGTCTCAAACAAGTTGACAAGAACAAATACACCTTGGTCCCAAACAAGTCAATGAGCATGTTTATCCAATTAAATTCATTGCAAAAAATAAAATAAAAAGTATTAGAAAGAAGTATAAACTTGTATTGATACCACTAGTATCTGAACTCAATCGAATTGCAGATCCACATTACAAAAAGAAAACTACCGAAGACCAAAAAAAAAAAAAAAAAAAAAAGTAAAAGGGTGTTATCGTCAGTAACAATTATTCTTCAAGAAAAATAGATGACAAAAAGCTGAAATTTCTTAGTTAACAGAGACATATATTCAAGAAAATTAATGGGTCGATCAAGATACCTGAGAATCAGATGATCGGTGAAGTGACAGAATTTTCTGGGATTTCTATGTATTGGGGTTGTGGGCTTTGCTTTTTCTGTATTAAAAAAACACTATATCTCCATTGAAGATGAGGGTTTCGTTCTTGGTGAAGGGAAATGGAGAGAAATTGAGTTTCTTCCTCTCTATCTGTATGTAGGTGTGGCACTGTGTCGGAAGTGAATGAACAATTAACCTCTCATAAATGTACTATTTATGTTTTCTAATTAGTTTGACTAGCCCGGCCCTTCGGTTTTTTTCTCCCAGCCCTTTATAATCGAATCGAAATTAATAATTCCAATAAAAAAAGTTATTACTCTAGTAATAAGTTATTAATTTAGCTGACGAGAGAAAGTTGCTCGAATGGTAAGCACTCTGAGCAAAAAGGGTGGGAGCTCATAGGGGAGGGTAAATAAAGTTTTAAAAAAAAAAGTTATTTATTTAGCACTTTTAATAATGATATTGATTTTTTTAATATTAGATAATTAATTTTTAATGGTTTGAAAAATATTTTAACAATTTAATCAATAATTTGATAGTAAATTAATAAATTATTTCTAAATTATATTTATATCATTAGACATATAGAGTCCATGACTTAAGGTTTAAGAGCAAGTTTGAATTGATTTATTTTAGGTGTTTTTAAGCCAAAATTATTTTTAAGTAGTTTTATAGTGTTGAGATAAAATAAAAAGGCTTTTGAATTATAAGTCATAGCCAAAAGTCAATCTAAACTAGTTCTAGTTTCATACTTTTATTTTTAATTGTCTCAAACTTTCGGTTGTTTTACAAGGTGTGAATAATTGTGTTTGAGCAAGATGTAAAATGTCAACTTATATGTATGATTCATTTGGTTTGTCAACTTATTTCTAATAAGTGATTTTCAATGATTTTCTTTGGTGTGAAATCTTAATAGTTAAACATAAAATTGGACTGACAATGATCAATAACTGATATCTTAACGATTTATTATGTCAAGCGCTCGATAATGATAAATTGACCAATAAATTTTAATATTGAACTGAATCGATTGATATGCACACCTACTCGTAACAATATTTATTTATGTTACTAATTGACTAGAGTTTATAAGTCGGTTTAAATAGCTTTAAAATAGTTACTTTCTCAGTGAAAATTCTGAATCTACCACAGCTAGAATCAAAGTTATGTAGGGGTGGGCATTTGGTATTCGGTTCAGGATTATCAAATTTCAGGTTCAGTAATTGAATAATTGGTAGTTAAAAATAGATACCAAATATCAAAATTTTAAATTTCGATTCGATAATTAGGTAATCGGTAAATTAAATTTTGGTTTGGTATAGTATTCTTTATATTGTATTGAAGTTATAGCCGATTGTATTACAAAGTTAATACTATTATTGCAATCATTTCTATTTTTTATGTTGATGCACGATATATTTGAAGATCAATAAGTAAGAAGACATCAAGAAAAATAAATTGATACAACTAAAAGACATATATTTGAGTTGTTTATGTTTATTCTTTAACTTTCTCTCTGGATTTGTACTAATGAGTAATGGACATGTTGATATACGACCTTCATTAACTAAATAATTCGGTACTTGGAAAATACCGAATACCAAATGGTACTAATGTCTCATACCAAACTCAAACCCGAATACCTTAGTTCTAAAATTTTACTCATGGATACCATACCGAACACCCAATTATCCAATACCAAATAACAAAAAAAAAATGGTTCGGTTCAATTTTGTAATTCGATTTTCGGTATTTCATACCCAACCCTAGAGTTATGAGACAATTTTTTATTTGAGTTCCACTATATATTTTTTCTTGAAATTCCATCACAATATGCTAGAATTCAACTTAAAATTGAAATTTAATTTAAGCTTGCATTTGGACATGCGAACAAAATTATGATTTCAAATCAGTATCTGGACATGCAATTTGAAATTATGATTTGAAATTTTAAATTCTCCAAAAAAAAACATGATTTGAAATTTCAAATCATGATTTTTAATTATTTTTTTAAAATATAAAACTTGAAGTATAAATTTATATTTTGTCATAAAAAAAAAAAGAAAAAAAAAAAGACACATCAAATTATATTTGGCAACAAAAAATGCATGCTCAGCTTAAAGAAATTATGTATATCATTTTCATTATGTTACCGACCATTTTTCATTTTTAAAATAATTAATTTCCCCGAATACTCAGTATTAAATCATGTATCTAAGAGTATAATTTATCTTGAGAATCACCTACACATAACAAAAAAAAATATGTGTACGAGTTGCAAAACAAAAGAAAAAGGCTCAAGTATTTGAAAATGATGAATGATGGTCATTGAGCCGATTACAACAAGAAAAAACTTGTGAAGTATTACTCAAAACAAACATCATAACAAGATTTCTATGGATTTACCACATCAAAATAAATAAACATCCCATGAGTTATAAAATAGTAATAACAACAAGAATTCTTTTGTTTGGTTGCACTTCATATTTTTAAGGCTGTATTCTTACAAATAGGACACACATTCTTCAGCATTAACCACTGCTTTATGCAACTACTATGGAATTCATGTCCACAATCCAATATGCCCATGTAATCTCCACTTGTGTATTCCTCCTGATTGATGTAAAAGAAAACCGACGAGATTTATTCAACAATCCTTCTCTAGTAATATCAACTAATTATTAGAAAGAGTCTCACCCGACAGATACAGCAAGGCGACGATGACCCTCCATATATTGAATCATGCTTTCGCTGTTTCATACGTTCCAAAATGGTTCCTTCACTCAATCCGGTGTTCACATTTCCTATACGTTCTTCCAATGCCAATAATTCCTAAGGAATACAAGTAGAAGAGATAGGTGAACGAAACCCTTCACAATTTGAACAGAAAAAAAACAACCCTTCAAAGATCTCTGGTGAGTAATTCCAGATCTCTTATTTATAAGAATGAAAATCTCTTGAAAAACTAAAAAACGAATTTGTAAAGGGGTTACAATATGAGAAATCTATTACGAAACTTAGTGATATCAAAGCACAACCATAATTACCTCATACGACATGTTATCAACATCGAGCCTCATGCCTCTATGTGTATCATGAATTTCTGCAGCGCCGTTGAGAAATGAATCAAGCATCATATAATCCTGCCAAAAAAAAATAAAAAAATGAACCACTGGTGTCTACTAAGGACCCAAAATTCATTCGCATTAACAACCATGTAATGAGGAGATAAGTCTAGATTAACTGAGCTTCCTTCCTGCTAACAAGGGATCAAGATGTGAAGGCTTTATAATCCAGATCATCTAAAAAACAATAACAGGCCACTAAGATCTACAAAAATCTGGATAGGATGGAAAATAAAAATAAAAACATCTTAGTAAGGATAATATTAAGTAAAAAGTAAGAGAAAGGCTAAAAATAAGGATATTGCACCATTGAAAAACTGCTGAGAAATATTTTTCATTGAAACCACCTATGCAAGTTAACGAACGCATACACGTGTGGGAGCGATCCTGTTCAGGGAAGGCTAAGACGGTGTTGAAGGCTCGCGCTAGGTGCTCACCATTTTTGGCTGAGCCGTATCGTATCTTGCAGCTAATGGATTGATTCTGGAATCTTTGCATGGTTTAGGCAGGTAAGCGTTAATAGGCTTCTTAAGGCTTATTTCACCTCATTGAAAAGAAGAAGAGAGAAGAAAGATAGGTAACAAGCATCATCAACCAAATTCTGGACAAACATCTCTCTTACTTAAGCTTGTGGAGCACGGGTTACAAGCATCATCAACCAAATTCTGACAAATATTTTTCACCCGAACAACCTAATTGGCAGTCTAGTAAAATTATCACTCGTTGTCGAAAATAACAGAACTTAGGTAATTTGTTTTCCATCCAGATATCTATGGTTGGACATGTTACAATTCTGGCCATATTTCTACCCCTTCAGCTTATGGAGCAAATATAACAAGTAAAAGTAATTATGTTTATAACATTTCACAGCTCAGCAAATCGATAGAAACTTCATCCATCACGGTGTTCAGATCATGAACTACATATTATTCATACAAAGTACATGCGTAAACAAGCTGAGCATTCATTAGGGTATCACAAGGATGAAAATAAAACCTCAGATCGCCTGTTCTCGCCCCTCCGCATGGAATGTAGGACTTGACGAATCTGTTGAATGCAAGCAGCAACATTTCGTAAGTAATGAGAAAATTAACCGTAGATCAAAACTATCTCAAAAGAACGGCATGAAGCAACATAAAACCAGCTGGATTTATTCAAAAAGTGAACTTGGCACAACCAAAATCCAGGACAACTGAAGATCATGCTACACCCAATTACTAGAAAGAGTGAAACCATAAAGTATCAGCTTCTGAAAATATTAAGGTAAAAAGTATAGGTGCTTCGATTCATATTCATTGAGACATAACATTCATTCTAAGTTCCAAGTTGTGGGCAACACAGCTCTAGAAATAATCCCAACAAAACTATTCTCAGCATTAGTAATACACCATATTCACCACGGTCATCAAAAAAAAAAACCATATTCAGTACTATTCTTGAACATCCTACCAAACGACCCCTTAAGCAAATTGCAATTCTTAACTCATCCAGAAGGTATACTCCATGCTAATTGTCAAAAGAACTATAAGGAGGCATGTGCTTCTGTTCATGTGTGATACCAATACTTGCACTATGTTGGGCCAGTACATGATCCACTAATCCTGAACTAAATACTAATCACAAGATGAGCAAGTAAGAAAAAAGGGCAACACGAATAGGTAGATGAAAGGAAGAAATCTTCAGGAAGACAAAATAATAATACAAGAAGAAATATTTATACTTTCCTCAGGCCAGATACAAGATGAGAACAGTTGAAAACATTCATGGACAAACCAAAGTACAACAGTTTTGATACTATTATAAAACACAAACCTCCCGTACCAGTCTGTGGCGACCCTCGATATCAGAAGCTAAACCACGCGATCCATCCACTTCATTACTTGAAAAATTGGTCATTAAAGATGATATTAGGTGGTTTCGATGATTACGTCGGCTACTAGATCCCCGGCTACTAGATCGCAATGATATCTCTGCCTCCTCCACAGGAGAAGCAGCTGATGATAGCAGGGGAAAATTACCTCTCTGACTTCCAGACTCGGACTCAACAGGAGGTAGGAGAGTCCTAGGAGAAATTTCTGAAGAACTATGAGTACTACTGGTTGCTAAGTTCTGATAAGGTGTCCTTGCAGTAGTAGAAGTTTGCATACTTGGCCCACGGCTGAGTGCAGAACTAGAAGGCATGTTTCTGGAATAGCTTCCATTTGAAGTAGCTAAACTCCAATTAGTTGAATTCTGTACCATATTTCCAGACTCAAGAGCAGGAACAAATGGAAGAGGTACCCTATTACTTCTTATTGAGCTCCAGAAGTTAGCTTCATCCTCACTATCAGGAGAAACCACATTTAGACTTGATGAACTACCACCTCGTGAATTAGGAGATACATTCCAGGGAACTGGATTTAAACCACTTGGAACACCAGAAACATACATTAGGCCAGAATGGCTTCTTGAGTTACCTGCATTCATTGACTGTGAAATTGGTTGTCTGGATCCCAAATAATTAGATACTGAAATAGGTTGAGGAGTCACAAGAGTAGAACCAACACTAGAATGCCCTAAATTGGTCCTAGTTGGCAGTAAACCAAATGTAACTGTATCATGATTCTCAAGATTTTGTCCACTCCCAGAATTTCTGGCAGAGGTTTCCGCAACTCCACTAGCACTAAGAGGAGGAATTATGTCAGAGGCAGTCACTCTTGTACCAATCCTATTCTGCACGCTTGCAGAGGCTGGTGATATGTTTAAGCTGCTGGAAGCACCATGTTGACTTGGAAAATTGTGTGGTCTAATGTTCTCAGGTTGTGCATTGGAGCTCAAACTTCTACCACAAGACTGCCCAGAACTGCCTTCAAGGACCTTGCGCTTGTAGGATAAACCCCAACCCATGGGAGAACCTGATATATCAGTGAACCCAGGCCGATAACTAGATCTACCTGAAGAAGTACCAGCATTGTAAGAGACACCAGGAGCAGGACGCTCCGCTTCCCATCTGCTGCTAGAAGTGTAGACAGTTGAAGATACACTTGGTCTCATAACCAGCCGAGTGTCACCATTGTTGTATATGCCACTTAAGTTAGCATTTGCAGGACTATGAGCCGAAGCCAGATTTGGTAAAATAGTAGGGCTGCCAATCAAATGATTTCCACCATAACCACTTGTTGAACTGTCAGGATGGAGGACATTGGATGGTCCAAATCGCCTCTCTTCTGAATTTGAATTAGTCAGCACATGATTACTTGATGAAGACGGCCAAGCATGTCCTATTCTCAAATGACTAGCATGTCCAATGCCATGCAAATTGGCACTGGAGCTCGACTCGCCTTGATCCCGCGCACTGCAGTTCTGTGTGTTATAACTAATACCATCAGCACGTCTAAGACTTTCTCTAGCAGAAGAAAGCATGGAATTCGATAATCGACCCTCCATTGAATTTCGCAAGATATCCCAAGAGGATGTCGGATCTCCAGAAGCATTACTTGAAACAGATCCCTGATTAAGATCGATAGTTTCTGGAAAGGAATCTAGTATGCTTCTGTTCCTTTGCATTTTGGCCAATTATGACAAACCACGGCCTTTAGTGCACTAGTGAGGAAATTCTGTCAGAGAACAAAATTAACAATAGTTGATATCTTAAAAAGGTTAAAGCATAATATCACTGGAGAAAAGTGAAAATATAAGATAACCTAAATTGGTTATATAACTTCTATGCACTAAGATAGTAATTTCAGCAGTGTATAGAACCAGTACACAGCAATCACAAGTCGAGCAGAAGCTAAAAGACACAATTGGTAAAGCATCTGTTAATTTTGAGCTGCAGGCTTTCACAGCCTCCTTCAAAATAACTAAGGCACCTCATGCAGGGCACAAGTAACACAAGGAAACTCTTTTTATAGGGTGAGCATTTGAAGCATGTTTTAACAGTTCTTGGTGTATTCTTATAGTGGTTCCGCAGAGAACTTCTTGGTCTACAAATTACTCTTCTACTGTTCTTACTAAGTAGGAACTTATCTACAAGAATTGATTTTTAGTTTCAGAGCAAGCTTTATTGCTTCTTTGGTGCTTCTGCAGCCTTAGCTAAGAAGGTTTAATTTTAGTTATAATGGTGTCATCCTTGTGCAGGATTATTTTATCATGCGTTTGGTTAGTATATGAGTATTAGCTAGTCTCGGGATTATTTATCTCACCATTTGTATCACAACGATGGGAATAAGTTATCTCATATAACTTTGTCTATCCCATCCCCCATAGCAAACAACCCCCTTAAGGTCTTAATTACATAAACAACAATTCAGGTTCAACATTATTCATTCTATAACAACTGAAAAGTCGATAACTCATACCTTCTATAGTAAAAACATTATTATGCTGATAAAAGATTAATTTCAAGAAGTACCCAACTGTAATCAACACATAAAATTTTCACAATTTAGTAGAGATATCAAAATAGTCAGTCATACAAGAACAAGAACATATACGCCTTGGTCCCAAACAATTTAACTCATACATACGCTATTGAATTGCAGATCCACAGTACAAAAAGAAAACTACCCAAATACCCAAAAAAAAATCAAGAAAATTAATGGGTCGATCAAGATACCTGAGAATCAGATGATCGGTGAAGTGACGGAATTTTCTGCACTAAAAAAACCACAAAAAAACACTACATCTCCATTGAAGAACAGAGAAGGAATGAAAAATGGGTAGAGAGAAAAATAGAGTTTCTTTCTCTCTATGTATAAGAAATGAGAGAGCAATTAAGTTGTGATAAATGCATTATTTGTTTTTTTTAAAATGGTCAAAAATAATCCTATGCTATTAGTTTGGTCAAAAAAAAAACTTAGTAATTGTTATTTCAATGAGTCAAAGTGCTTTTTTTCCTAATATATATTATATTATTTCTTTTCTTAAACACAATTTATTTCTAACAACAATATAACTTTTAAGGAATTTTATTCTTGTTTCTTTTTAAATAAAATTTACCTTAAATAATAAATAAGTATGATAATATTTTTTTTCTTCTTAATTTCAATTTATTAATTAAAATATAATAATTATATGCATTTTTTAGATATACATTATATTACCACTTTTAATATTTTATATCATGTATTATTGAAGATACAATCAATCCATATCTCTTAAAACTAGGATTCATTAATTATCTCTACATTTAAACTTCAAAATTAGTTTTTAATTAAAATAAATATCTTCCTCTCAAAGAGTGTGAGTTAGGGTAAAACTCAAACTCTAACTTTTCCTCAACCTCTTGGAAGATTCAAAATTTACCGAAGCTCCATTAAAATGGATGCTCTACAATTTGTCTACACACTCATCAAATTCTTAGCCTTTGATTTTTTCACTCTCAAATCAATTTTCCACAAATCCACCATTAAAAAAAATTGACGAGGATGGCCTGGGTAGGGGTGGCGGCTAGGGGATGGGGTAGGAGTGACATAAAAAATGAAACAAATATTTTTCAAAAATAATTTAAAAATAAATAAATAAAAAATTGACGGGGTGAGAATACAAATCATTGAGTTTGCAATCATCAATTGATTCAATATGCGAGTTTGGATTAAAAGTTTATCGTAATTAGAGGTACATGTGTCATACCGATCGTGTTGATTTGAGTTTTAAAATATCAAATCAAGCTAGTTGTATAGAATTTTTAATTCTATAAATCAAATCAACTTAAACCAACAAAAGTCATTTTTTTTAACCTCAATTTTTCTCATTTTTTAGTTTTTTTAATAAAATCTTCATACAAACATTTTTTGAGTGTGCTTCAAATATTTCTTTAGTCTCAACCAGACATAATTATAATCTAAAGTGTTTCTTAGAAAATAACATAAAATTATCAATTGCCTTTACTTCTCCCATTGATAACTAATTATCGGTGCTCAACTCTTAGTTTTTCCATATTCAATTTCACATGTTTACAATTTAGTCGATTACTTGTTGTTTGTAACTCAATCTATAGAATTAATTCTACTGAATAGTGTTAAAGCTAATAATCACTTAAACATTGTTTGAATCATTTCATGTGGAGACAATATATTTCTATATTATTTTTAACACGACAAAGATTTATTTTAGAGTATATTTTGTATTGATCATGTCTCGTAAAAAAATAAAAAACAAATGCTTAAATGATAAACACCTTTTATTTTCATATATATAAGATTGTGGGTTCAAATAATCAAAAAAATAAAAAGATGTGAGCTCTCAAAAAAAGGAATAGCAGCTACCTTTAATTATGTTTTTTTGGAAATTAAAAGTGGATATTGACTAGAGCACCGAAACTTAATATATTGAACTAAATTATGATAGGAAGAAGAGGAGTCCAAAGCCAAAAAGGAAACTTTTTTCTTTCAAAAAATTAAAACGGCATATCAAAAAAAAATTAACCAAAAGGGTAAAATTGCTCCGTCAAGAGCGGTTTTTTTCTGACAAAAGTTGTCGTACGTTAAAAAAAATCTTTTTTTCTTCAAAATCGCTGGCGTTAAGAATTTTTTAAAAAAAGTTTTTTTTTTAAAATTTAATATTCTTTTATTATTATTTATGATATATAATTCAATTTTCCTCATGCTTCAACAATTTTATTGAGTATACTGTCCGTCTTGTTTATCATTTTTATATTATTAATAATTAACAATAGGCATGAATATAATAGCACTAGGCATGAAAAGTGCTCCCCCTGCAGCGATGTGTAAGGAAAAAAAATAATTATGACTTAAGTGGCAGCGATTTTTAATGAAAAAAAAAAGAAAAAAAGTTTTTAGACAAAATTACTGCTAGGGCAGCGATTTTTCGTCATTGTGTCAGAGGGAAATTCCTTCGTCAGGAGCGATTTTACCCTTTTGATTTTAAAAAAATTTGATGTGCCCTTTTGAAATTTTTGACAATTTTTTTTTGCCCCATTAGCTCCGGACTCGGAAGAAGAGGGAGATGCATTTCCATGTTAAAAGGCTCAAGTTAGACAAGTTTTTTGGTCTTTGACCTCTTTCATATATTTTTTAAGAAATATATTTCTATTTTTTTATATGATTTTATCAAAATTGGGGCTCGGAAAAGGGAAAATGAAAATTGCAAGGCCGAAATTTAATGTTCATCATCAAAATAAAAATTTAAATAATCGATCTACTGATCTATTAAATCCTCTGTTTCATAATTTAATAACACAAACTTGGAATTTTTGTTTTTGCATCTACTTTTTGTGTCTTTACTCTTTAGTGCTAATTGGATTTCGGATAAGTTTGACTATATTTAACATCCGAATCAAGTGTAACATTATGTTTGTATTTTATATTCTCAATTCATGTCTCATTTTTTTATTTTTTTAGTATAAAAAGGAATGCTGTTTTTTTTTTATATTTAGTATTCAATTATTTAGTTTTGAAAAAAATATTTTATTTTTAATAAGATAATTTATAGCTATATAAATATTATAATTTGTTTTCAACCACAATCTTTTTTATATATATAAAAAAATTAATTAATTTATGCTCATTCAAATATTATCACATAAATTAATACAGTTTGCTTGATGGCCTCCCATGTAGCAGGAATTAAATTAAAATGCACAAGTGGAGGACCAACATCAAAAACTAAAAGTAGTTGCAAAAATGGTCCAAACCATAAGTGGAGATTTGGTTTTAGTTAAATACTTTCGTAAAGTCGTTCTAATAGATGGTCCTTAATAAATATATTTATTGAGAAAGTATTACAAAAGCATACAGAGTAAAAGTAAGATATAAGAAATTGTCTAGGGGTAAATTTGAATTTTTTCTTCAATTGAAAATGGAATGAAAATCTTGGGGTATCTTCCCTTTGTGTGAAAATATTCATGAGTCCTAAAAAAAAGATATTTCCGCCCTTAGTTTCCTTTTTCTCTCCAATTAATAAGTAAAATTTTCTTATAAAAATGGAATTTAAGGCGTTTAAATTTGGTTATGCTAAAATCTATAGAAACGAAAGTGGAATCATATTGATTATACGGAAAATGATTAAATATACTATTAAGTATAATATTATACTAAATAGTTTAAACATATTCTTTTTTATATTTTTTAATTCAAATATATTTCTTCAGTTATAATGTTGGTTCAGATATACCTTTTTCATTATAATTTCACATAAATTTATCCTTAATTTTGACAAATTAAAAAACACACATTGACAAGCTCAGAATAAAATGAGTTATCCAAATTCCAAATACTACGTTTCTCCCCCATTTTTATTTGTCATATTTGCCTTTCATGTACGTACTAAGAAAACAATAATTGACATTTTTATTTTATCATACTACCCCTATTAATTGATGTTTAGTACTTTCTCTGTCCATATTTACTTGTCAATTTTTGAATTGATACACTTATTAAAAAAATTGACATAGTGAGTTTATCGTTTTACCTCTATTAATTGATAGAATTCCAAAATCGATTTATTCATTAAAGAGGTTCTACCTTTTGCAAAAAAACATTAACTCTCTAAATAAATTGAGAGTATAATAGATAAATAATATTTTTCTTTTCTTGATTTGTCAAAAATGATAAGCAAAAAATCAAAATTGGACAAGTAAAAAGGTATAGAGGGAGTATTACTTGAAATATGATTTGGAAAATAAATAATTAATGCTAAAGATAACAGGAAAAAAAAATCGTAATTATCTTTTCTAGTCAAAAATGATAAAGTAAAAAAAGAATAATCTATTTTTAAAATAATAAAGGGAAAATTATGCGGTTAAGCAAACTTATACTAAATTACTCATCATAGTTATAGTTTGTTATAATTACCACTCGCGGCTAACATTATACATTAATTATGTGGGCTGACTTCGAGTTTGCATAATTAGCCACGTTTGTATATGTATAATTCGCCACATTTGTATAATTCGCACCTAACAATTATTTGTTTGATTTGTATTTGTATATGATTGTTTATATTTGTATATGACGATGATTTCATTTGATATTTCAATTTTGTCATCATATACATTCAATCTTTTTGTGTATAACTTTTTAAAGTTTGTATAAACATGTAGTTTTTGGATTTTGTATAATATAATTTATATAATGTAATTTGTATAATATATTTTGTGTAATTGTTTAAAGTTCTTATCGCATACGTTTATGTTTGTATCAATTAGTTATTTCGAGTTTATTATATTTGTATAATTTCAGACTTTATATTACCCAATTATTCAAAAACACGTGAATTATACAATCATACATGTGAATTATACAAATTATTGTCCTCTCTCGCTCGCCTTTCTCCTCCCTCTCCCAATCTCGCTCGCCTCTCTCTCCCCTTTCTCAATTTCTCTCGCCAGAATATACAAATACATATGTATAATATACAATAATCTAACCGATATTCATATACAATTCACCTCTCTCCCACTCTCTGCCCTCTCTCCTCCCTCTCCCAGTCTCGCTCGCCACTCTCCTCCCTACGAATCGTAATTAACAAACTATAGTTATGGAGCGTAATTAGTTTATTTTTGAGTGGCTATATGCGAAAGTTACTAAATAATAAATAAGTAAAAATAAGGAACTTTAGGAATTAGGAATTTTGAGTAAATTCTTTTATTATTCTCAATCGCACTAAATAGGTATATATTTGCTCGAATGGTAAGATCAATAAATTTACTCTCCTCTTATAAGAAACTTTAGGAATTTGGAATATTTCTTGAATAATTTTTCCCCAAATAAGAAAAAAAAGAAGAGGCACGTGTATAATTGTGATAAGTTGAAAACGCAATTTATGTTGTACTTTTGTCAACGAATTGAGATATAATAGATTCATCAGATTGTCAGAGCAAAGCCCTTTTTGATTTGCTCTGAAATCAAGAAAACCTGACAAAACAAAAAGCAAAAAACTATCACTCACTGATACACAAACAACAACAAATATGAATCCTCGAAATTTGGCTGCTATGCTTTCTTCTCTAATTGCTCAATTACTCCTTCTAATTACAGTCATTTTCCCTTCATCAAATCCTCTTTCTATAACTAATTCTTCTTTATCTGATTTTCTTACACCTCTTCTTCTCCATTTTCTCTCTGTTTCTGAAACATCCGCTACTCTTTCACTCATCCCCTTTTCGCGTTGTAAACGAAAACGTACCTATTTCTCAGAATCTGATGTCCCGGCCGGCGAGGGTTTGACCCGGTTCAAACTGGGTAGACCCGACTCGTTTATCCGACGTAACCCGGATTGTTTCAAGAAATTCTTCAATATCAATTCTTCTACTTTTGATTGGCTTTGTGGGTTATTAGAGCCTCTGTTAGAGTGTCGTGACCCGGTTGACTCGCCACTTAATCTCGCTGCGGAAACTAGGCTTGGAATTGGGCTTTTCCGATTGGCTACCGGAGCTAATTTCTCCGATATTTCTCGGAGATTTAGTGTATCGGAATCTGTTGCTAAGTTTTGTTTCAAACAATTGTGTAGGGTGCTCTGTACTAATTTCCGGTTCTGGGTTGGGTTTTTGAATTCGGGTGAGCTTGAGTCTGTTTCGAATCGATTTGAGTCGATTTCGGGTATTCCTAATTGCTGTGGAGTACTCTGTTGCGTAAGATTTAAGGTTAATGACGAGAGTATAGCAGCTCAATTAGTGGTTGATTCATCATCCAGAATTATTAGTATTATAGCCGGTTTTCGCGGTGATAAAACTGATTTCCAGGTCTTAAATTCATCAACTCTGTTCCAAGATATTGAAAAAGGAACAATTTTTAGGAATTCACAAGGTTTGGAGATAAATGGAGTGGTTGTGCCTCAGTTTTTAGTTGGGAATGGAGACTATCCTTTGTTAAATTGGTTAATGTTACCATTTGATGATCCT
Source organism: Solanum verrucosum (assembly GCF_900185275.1). Lineage (NCBI taxonomy): Eukaryota > Viridiplantae > Streptophyta > Magnoliopsida > Solanales > Solanaceae > Solanum > Solanum verrucosum. Next base: position 12,617,670 of record NW_026019969.1, on the reverse strand, counting down.
GTTTCTCAATCAAATGAAGAGAACTTCAACAATGCAATCAACGTAATGCGTTTGCCATCAGTTATAGCCGTTCAGAGCTTGAGAAATTGGGGCGTTTTGCGCGAACCGATTGAAGGAGAAATCAAGACTGTTGTGGCTTCTATTGGTGCTTGTTCGATACTTCATAATATGTTGTTATCAAGGGATGATTATTCAGCATTTTGTGAGGATTTGAATGATTATTCATCTGACAAATGCAAGAGTTCTTTGAATCTCGGTGAAAGTAAAAGTGTAGCATGTTCTATTAGAAGTGCGTTAGTCACAAAAGCAACAGAGTTTCAGTCACAAAAGCAGTAACATTTTTCTACTACTTATTTTAAAGGCAAAAGAACATAAATTCATTCATCTAGATTGTCAATCTTTTTACTCAAAGTTTCAACCTTTTTGGGCTGTTTTGCATAACAGCAATAAGATGTCCCCCTTTTCTCTTCTTTAACATACACAGCTCTTTCTGGTTGATTGTCAATGAACTCGAAAGAAATTCGTTATGTGACTTGCTACAAGTAGAAGTGATTATATATACTGACGACTTGCATTTGACCATAATATGTATATTGTATTGTTGGGTATGCGAATAATGTCCTATATATAAGGTACAGTGATACTTTTTAAGTTTTAATGGGGTGAGATTTTTCATGGAAAAATGTGCCGAATTTGATCCAAATAGACAATATCATGACTACATCATGTTAAGAATATCTTTGACCTGTTTTAGTCCAACAACTAGTATCAGAGCTATTGAGATGGTGGAGTGATGTTCAGCCAATCTACAGGTCGGTTTACTAGTTTTACCCATAGTTTTGGAGACGAATACACACACAAAGAAAAAGGCAATGGCTGTTGTGGTCACAACACTCAGTTGATGTGGGTGCATGGCACACTGGTTCAATTCTTAATATACTCACAAATATCACTAACATCTAAATTAGTTATATGTATGTCTGGTGTGCCTTAGAAATGTTATCTGAAACATTTTGCTATTAGACCTGCACTATGTCAGAGTCAATTCCAGTATGAATATAGTTTGAGCTGTACCTTGTTTGCTTATATATATGGATTCAAACAACTGATTCCAAAGCTCGAACCTAAGTAATAGATAATACGAAACAACTTTCATGTTGCTCCAAGTCTCCCTACGGTATGGAGAAATTGTCTAAGCACAGTCGGTACACGGAGACAGTTTTACTTGTACTGTGTAACAAGGCTGATAAGGATGAGGGATGTTCAAACAGCAAAAAGGGCAATAAACTCAAAATACAAAATGAGATTTTGGGAAGTTACTCTGCCGGATAAGATTAGAATCGTTATAATGTTGCTCAAATATTGCTCAACCTTACCGTCAAAACATAAGACTACCGTTTAACGTTTGCAATAACTTATAAAACTCTTAAATCTGGTCTAACATTTTTTAAGAATTTCAATTTGCTAGCTCAAAGAATTTTTAGGATCATGATCCAAACTAATCTATAAGTAGCAAGAGAACTAAAAAAGAGTTTCATTTACTAAACAAATGTCCTGAAATTCAAAAAGGACAACATGCGAAAATTTCAAGATTTTTACACAACACAATAACCCCACAATCTTAGCGAATATATTCACTATATAATCTATGTATAGATAGCATGTATATGTTATACACCAATTATATACTAATTAAATACTTGTTATACATTCAATATACACCGATAACAATTACAGACAGCTATAACTTTTTTATTAACTCTCATAGTACTGGTTAAGTGTAACAAATTGTTGGTTTTTTTTAAAAATAAAATTTAAAGTATGAATTGGACAATGAAATTGGGAAATGAGAGTATTTGTGCTTATAAGTTATATATATGTATTGGACAAAATTTAAAGCATATCTTCTAGCTTAGCTCATAAAGAAAGTTTTTCCTCACACTAGACTTTGGATTTGATCAAATCTTCTGATTAATATATTTTTGTATCAAATTTATTTCACGTGAGACTTTATGAATGATACCATTCGAACAGACACTGCCTTTATGTCTGCACTTGTCTCCCCTTTTTTCACAACATTCTTCATCATTTTTAAAAGCAAAAACATTAGTATATAGTGTGTGATTTGCTCCACCAATTAAATTCGTTTAGGTTTTGTAAATTGAGCTTACAGAATAGATTTTCGTGTTACCATGAGAGGAACGACTAATCCATAAACCTTGAATAATAGTGACATGATTAAATTTTTTAAAGATACTAACAAATTGTGAGTTCAATTTTTTTTCATGCTTCATCTATTTTCTGACTTACTGTTTCTAATACATCAATGTTTGTTGGTTATCATAAACAAGGTTTGTTAGTAATAACTACAAGTCCTCTTATATTCGTGCCACGTAAAAAAAAATTGTGAACAACAATAATAACAAATTCAATATAATTTTATAAGTAAGGTCTGAAAAAAATAATATCTACACAATTTTATTTTTATCTTATGAAAATAAAATAAAAATATTTTCGATAAGACTTTTCGCTTAAGTAAATTCTACCAACAGACAAACATATGTTTGAAAACTCAACTTGAGGCTTTTATAATATTATATTATATTACTATATTATTAGTTTCATTTTGCTTAATCAGTGTCTTTAATTTAATCTAATCACCGGTAAGCACCTAACCAGCCACCACCTCTGACTTAGCCATACGAAATATATTATCCTCCCATAAGTATAACTCTGAGAATATTATATTCATTTAAAGGGGGAAAATGTCAAAAGGCTTTATCAATTTACTACTCCCTCCGTTTAAAAATAATTGAATTGTTGAGACATTTTTCATATTTCAAATTAATTTAATTGTTCAATCTTCAATACTACTTTTAGAATATTCTTTCAGTTTTACCCTTCATTTGAATTTTCTATGTAATGCGTTCAAAAACTTTAAATGTTTTGAATTATTCTAAAGATTAATTTGACGATAATTAATAAAGGCAAAAATGAAAAGTAATATCTAACTTATGTCATATATTTTTTTTTCTTAAAGGGTGTAAAACACCCCAATAATTCTAACTATTTTGTCATTGAGGCAGTATTATTAAGGTTAGGGTAGGGCAAGGCAGGACACACTACGGGGGCAGATCTAGACTGAACAAGGTGGAGCGAGGCAAAATAATGAAAAAAGGTTACATAGGACAGGTGGGTCAAAATTTTAGCGGGTCAAGGCTCGTCCTATATCACCCTGCCAAGCCCTACCCTAATTTTAGTTGTATTTTTCATTTTCCGAGAGTCAAACGGTAAAAAACTGAAGAAAGACTATAACATAGACTGTTATGACAATTGTTTTTTGTTTCATTTGAAAAAGATTAATTAATCCTCCAAAAAAATGATCATAAATGAAAAAGAACTTCAATTTTATTTTATTTTTTGAAAAAATTGAAATAGGGAACAAATTTGACCAAAGAAGTCTCTCAAGCTTTATTATTTTATATACTTCTAAAAAAAAATTCTTGGTGAACTTACCTACAAAACTTAACATTGTTAGCTGGACTTGGAATATCTAATTCAAAATCTTCATCCAATTAGGCACATCTAATATATTCTCTTTTTTATTGTAACAAATCATTATAATTGATGTCGTTGTTTATTTCGATACCACCATATACTAAAAGAAATATTAGTTTAAAATGTATAGTAATTATGCTTTAGATTCTATATTAAAGGGTTATAAGAAAGTCAAAGTGGAGTTGCTATTTGACGTCATTTTATCTTATTTTATTACTTCACCAACAAAGGAAAAAAAATAGATGGAAAAAGTCACTGATCACCGTTTACCAACTCTTGCCATCATTGTTTTGTTATTCTATCAAAATTTAGTGACTTTAAAGTTTTCTTTTTACTAGAGAAAGAAAATGATTTTTCACCAATCACTGATTAAACGATAATATATGTGAATTTAAGAAATTAAAAAGATGAATATTGGAAAAGAAAAGAAAGTAAGAGACATTTTTAAAAAAAATAAAAATCGAGGATGATATATAATAAGAAAAAAAAAGTGAAAATAATATCATATGGGTGTGACTCTTTTTTCTGAGTTTATTAACTTAATTATTAATGCTTTTAAGTTTGAATAATTTTTAAATATTTATTTTTAAGTTAAAAAAATAAAAATACTATCAAAAGTTATAAGCACATTTAAATAAGTTCTAAGATGTTCTGCTTGATTCTTTAGGTTAGCTAAGCGGATGAGTAGCCGTTTGACAGTTTTTTGTTTACGTACCACCGAGCACAATTTTATTGTGCTAAATTTGAGATAAATCATTTAGTATTAATTTATTTTTAATTCACTTCTCAGATTCATAAATACGAAAAATGAAAATATAGAACATCATTTTCATTGATGAATAAAAAATTGTATGTAACTCATCTATTATTCGTCAGTATGGACAATATGATGTTACACATATTGATTAGAGATTATATATTACCCACCATTATTTACCATGTCGACACCGCTAAATTGAAATCGTATTCAGATACGTAGTTGTTTTTAATAAAATTCAACTATATTCCCGAAAAAATATTTTTAAATTTTTATTTAAGCTTTGCTAAACCAAAAGCTAATTGACAAAGTCTACTAATTTCAGGTCCCACTTCAAGCCAATCTTCTTCTATTTATCTTTTTAAAAAAATAATAAAATAATGATATTTACATGTAATGTAAAATAAATTAGTGCATATGTTTGTTACGTAATATTATCATTTTATTGATTTGTTTGATAACAACATATATGCCTTTTAAAAATATATTTTAAGCCTCCAAATATCATGCATGGCAGAACAAAACGAATTTGATTCCTTTCCATTTTCCCACATCCCTGTTTATTTTATATAATAAAATAACACAAACTAATGGCACGATTTATTTAATTATATTATACAATAGTCTCGATCATGGTTAATATTTAGGATAAACTACCTTATTAGACATACATCACTACTATATATACTAATATTATCTTTACTTTCAAACAATAACATATATTACCACTTTTAATATTTTAAACCATATATTAATATATTATTTGAAGATACAATTAGATTATTAGATACCCATATACCTTAAAACTAAGATTGATTAATTATCTGTTTAATTAACTCTTTCACTCCAAATGAACCACTATCTCTTAACTCTCCCCTCCCATATTTATCACTCAATTATGTCTCCTCCTTAATGATTCAAGAATTTCATCGTACAATTTCATTCCAACAATAGCTAATCTACTCTCTTCTTCTCAAGTGAAGAAACAAGTTTTGAAGAGTTGTTGAAAATAACAAATTGATTATTATTTTTTCTAGGACACTTGGGACAATTTTTTTATTTCTTGCTATGTATATTGTAAACAATTCATGGCTATACAATTAATAGTGGAATGTTTATAATTGTTGGTTGCAATTGATTACGAATTGTGTATTAGAAAGTGTATATATATTAACGATAATTTTATTTATGTTATTGTGATTATCTTTGTATATATTGAAAAACATTTATATATAATTTATGGACCACATTTTATGATTTACAAATGGAATTTTTACGGACCAGATTTCTTGTACTTATAGACTTTTTAGGACCACTAAAAGTTATTCTGTGTATTGTTTTTAGGACCAGCACACTGGTCCCAAAACCTGATTTCAGGACCACATATTTTCTAGTCCCTAAAGCAATTTAGCGACCAGATGCTAGATCCCATCACAATTGATCTTTAGCGAAGAAGCCTATAGGGACAGGTAGCGATCAGACTTTTCTGGCCGCTATTGCCCTTTAGAGACTAGAATTAGACTTTTAGAGACCACTTTTCCCTACGTAATTGAACTATTTTCTTGTAGTCGATTATGTTATGCCACAACGCAAAAGGATCAAAGGGAGTATTGTAGAGAGTTTTTATTTGCTGGTGTTCTTCTAAGGCTTTCTTTGGTTACCGTAATATGGATTTGGTAGTACCAATATTACTTTGATATAGCCCTTGAAACATGTGTAACCAATAAGTAGTAATCTTAATTAAGATCTGAGTTGTATTTTTAGTAATGGGGTGTCTGACCATGTATATGTATCCACCATTAAATTTCGGATACATGATTTTTAACAACACGATGATATTAATGATACGACAGATACTCTACAGTCGTGATTTGTTCCTAAATTCATGTGATTCAACTACATTTCATATTTAAATACACATAATTAAATGTATATGCTTATTATGTATTCGAGATACATGTTTTTGGATATAAAGTATGAAATTTAAATACACATAATTAGATGTATATGCTTATTATGTATTCGAGATACATGTTTTTGGATATAAAGTATGAAATTTAAATACACATAATTAGATGTATATGCTTCTTCTTTTTGTATATTCCATATTTAGATACACATAATTAGACTAGATTCACTGCACGTGCGTTGCACGTGGTTGGCTAGTCTCGTGATGTGTTCAACTGTGAAGCATTAAAGAATGAATACTCGTTTTGTTCCATATATGGAATATGTCTTTAAGGTATTTCTTGGTATGGATGTTTCTTAGTTACCAAATATTAGTTCATGCTTACAATTGGGCAGCATTAAAGCATACACACTCTATTTGTTCAATATATGGCATAGGTCTTAAGAGATTTGTTTGTATGGATGTTCGTTAGCTACCAGATATTTGTTTTGAAATAATACTCCATTTCTGAAAATTGTCTTGAATTTATTAGATGCATTTAATGGTGTGGAAGTTCAAATGAATAAGCGGATATGTAATACTGCTCGAAGCTACAATTGGTTGTGTTTATGACATTGTTCTAAAATAGAGGATACCTTCCAAGAGTTTGAAGTCATTTGTATCCTAACTATCAATATCAAATTTTTCACAATAGTTGTATTTGCTTCAGAAGTTGCATTTTGATGGTTAGCTCGTCTCTTTTTCAACAGGACCTATAAATATGACCAAAGACATTTTCATTAGCTACATTTAATAAGTTATTTTTATTCCAACTTGATTACGCTACTAAAGATTGAAAGCGTCGCTAACCTAATACTTCCTTGTATACGATATTTCTTGCATATGTCCCTGTCCCCGTATCTGGTTGTTCAGTCATAACCAATACATTTGTTGTTGCCATTGAGATTCCTCTTGATAAAGCTACATATAGTTGCCCATGGGAGAAAACATGTTGGGGAAGATATAATCCCACATTAGGTATCGTTTGACCTTGAGCCTTATTTATTGTCATGGCAAAACATAGACGTATTGGAAATTGCTTCCGAATAAATTTAAAAGGATATCCTTCATTCTCAGGCGGCGATAATTGGATTCTTGGTATAAACACATGTTTTGTTGCAAATTCTCCTGTAGTTATTTCTGCATGCACGACATTGTTGTCAAAACCTCTACAAATCAATCGTGTCCCATTGCATAAACCATTTGATGGGTCTAAATTGCGCAGCATCATGATAGGCGCATTCTCTTTCAAAACCAACCTAATATGTTTAATTTAAAGATACATATGATGTTATGTATTTTACCACACCTTTGTTGTTGATCTGGTACAGGAATTCAAACTAATATAATAATTAAAATGTTAACGACAGATTGAGTATATTGATGTACCTATGTGGCGGCAGACCATTTGGAGTTAATGTATTTAGGTATTCTTCTTGATAGTAATTATTGGTATCATCTTCTGCCGAGTCGAAACTGATATATGTTCTGGTTTCTCCTGGGAATCGAGTAATCATCATTTCATTTATATTATCTACGAATTCATTTCGACTTGCTAAGATTGCCCTTTCAGTAATAAACTTTGCCGATCTGTAATTTTGTTGTAGCCCTTTAAAAATTTCTGTTACCAAGCATTCTTCTGCCTTACCCTGACCAGTTGGGTGGACCACTATTTGTTGTGGTAGTAGTATTAAATTATCCCGTATTGTGTTCTCTTCGCCGTTTCCAACACGAATCAAGAAGTTGCTAAAATTTGGATCTGTTCTTGCCCTCATGTTGGATGTTAAATGAATTTTTTCCATCAAAGGCCACAAATATGACCTTACCAAACTTGCATCCACTGTCTCTGCTCGTGTTGATTTTGGAACCACCGGTAGCACTTGTCGAAAGCCACCTCCAAATACCATTACTTTTCCCCCAAAAGGTACATTTTTTTCCATTATATCACGAAAGCTTCTGTCGACTGTTTCAATTGCGTGTCTCTTAGCCATTGGTGCTTCGTCCCATATTATTAGTTTGGCTTGTTTAATAAGTTTAGCCCCGCCACTTTGTTTTGACATATTTGTCATTGTTGATTCATTAGCTTGTAGAGGTATTCCAAATCTCGAGTGAGCTGTACGACCTCCCGGTAAGATTGCTGCTGCTACCCCGCTGCTGGCGGATGCCAATGCTATCATACCTCTTGATCTTATATGTGCCAGTAATGCCCGATATAGATATGTTTTTCCAGTTCCACCGGGTCCATCTACAAAGAATAATCCTGGTGTTCCAGAGTCGGTCCTTTGCAAGATAGTCTTGAATGCTTGCGTTTGTTGTTCATTCAACTTTGATTGTGCCTCCATATCTTCAGTTGGCACCTTCACAGACCTTTCTTCGACTATTTCTCGGCATTCATATGTGTCACCTTGATGTAATTCTTGTTGGATTTGTGGCATATCAAATTTTGCAACACTTTGACCCATACTCTCCAAGTATGAATTTACACTTTTCAACGTACTTTGGAGTTTGGCCTCGGCTGATTTGGCATGGGTCCTCTGAAAGTCGTCTGACATATCGTTATAATATGTGTCCCATAGTCTTCTTACATCTGTTGGGTTGCAATGAACTAAAATTGTCGCAAACAACATTCGAAGAGCTACAGGCATCTTAAAGATTACAGCCTCGCGTAAGCATTCTGAAATGCTATCATCTGATTCTAATAAACCTCTTTCCTTGGCAGCTTCTTTGAAAGTATGACAATGTATTCCATTAACAGTGAGTAAGTCTTCAAATGATGTCGGACCTCGAACATGATTTAATAATAATCTCTCGTAATACCTTTCTCCTTCTCTAGGATTAGCTGTGATTTCGATCATCCTAGTTAGTTTATTGTTTAACTCATAAATGCCACATATCAAAGTGTAATACTTACCAACATTTATTCTGCCGATCACGGAGCGCGATTTTCTTTTAGTCCAAACTTTAGATTGGGAATTCCAAACATAATGCTTGGGGAATTCTCTATATAGATAATTGCGAGCGTCAGTGTCATTCAAGCACATCCTGAAATACTCAGTAAGCATAGTTTGTTGTACAAACTGGGAGCCTGCAATATTTTGAAGATTTTGTTTCTTCCAATAGTAGACTACATTTTAAAACAGAAGCTTATTATTAATATTAATCGCTTTGATTGGAGAACTGTGACTTGTATTTATACTATCTGAGAATATGTTTTAGGATACCTGCTTGTTTACCGGGTAGATGTAGTTGTAGGTTTATAACAGCTGGTTGCATTTCGCTTAGAGTAAACTCGTAAATCCTCCACATCGCTTCAGGTGGTGACACCCAACGTGCATCTTGAAAGCTTCGAATTTCATCTATGAATTTTTCACCCTCGTCTGACTCAATGTAAACTGCACACTTATCATGTCCTTTATATATATACTTGTACAGGTACTTTATTGCTTTAACACCTGAGCAAACCTCTACATTAATGTGGCAATTATATCTCTTCAATAAATATGGATTATAAGGGACAACCCACTGATTATTCATCTTCATTCCTCGAACCTCGCTTGTCCTCCCATCATTTTTTCTTCGGTAAATAGGATATCCATCTCTCCTTTGTATTGTTTTGTTGTTGAATGCTCGGGGGTAGTGAAACTTACATTGTCCGTCCTTCATACATGGACTTGATTGTCGTTTTATACCACAAGGACCATGAATCATATGCTTAATAACCAATTCATGTAATTCTGGCTGCTTATCCTTAGCAGGCAACTCTGCCGAAATATATCGATCATACTGATCTGCTGATGTTATTTTATGACCTTGTTTTAAAATTAGTAGTATGTGTATATGTGGTAGGCCTCTCTTCTGAAATTCAACTACAAAAACATGTGCTGCTGTCGGGCCAAAAATTTCCTTTTTAAATATTTGGTCTTTCAGGTCCTGCAATTTTGCCCTAAACACTCTAGTCACCAAATCTGGACGATCTTGAGCGACTTGCCCCGCACATAGTTGTTCTTGAATCTCTGTCCATTCAGGGTTACACGTCATGGTGATAAATAGATCTGGTCTTCCATACTCTTGTACCAGTGCCATAGCATCCATATAGCGTCGTCGCATATCCCTCGGGCCTCCAATGAATGACCCTGGTAGTAAGACCCTTTGCCCGACCTTCTCTCCTCTGTATTCGCCTGCCGTAACACTATCAACGATACCTTGTAATATCTCTCTTCTGTAATTTGATTGTTCGAATCTATAATATTCAAGTCGCGTGGTTTCCAATTTTATGTACATGTCCACTACAAATTGTTGTAACAATCTACCAGATAGCAACAAAATTGTTTTGTCATTCGTTCGTACTTGTAGTTTATAGCAGTAGTACTCTCTGCATGAAACATAACCTCTTGTTTCGCGTCGTACACCTACAAATAATTTAAATAAGTTTAGTTTTGAGTGCAGTTTATCATGAGGTATGTGTGGCCTTCTTTGAATAATATATTATTACCACATCACGTTCACAAGTATATTATAGTAGAATATATTTCTTTGCATGTAGTTGTGTTAGTTTACCACATTCATTGAATTTAATTACTACCCCTCTGGAACATGTTTTTTAAGCAATTACATATATTGTTGTTGTTTGATATTTGTTGCCTTAGATTTGTTCTCCATATGAAGCTGTTAGTCGGAAAATTAATTGAGTTTCTTATTATACTATGTGTGGGGGGTGAATTACTTGATTGATGGCAGAATGTAAATGTGCTAACCTTGTTCTTCATTGTTCAAAACCTCTGTTGCACTGGCATATGATCGAGGGCATATGTTGGCAGCTGTTGTTGTATATGTAGGAATGGTGATATTTGGATTGTGAGATTTCACTATTCCTTGATGCCAACCTCCTTCACCATTTGGTAGAATCAATGGATACTGTAGAGGATCATAACAACCATAATAATGTTTTACTTGATGTTTGTTCCCGGAATGTTCGTGTACTACAATATCTCTTTCAAATGAGATATTTGGATTGTTTCCGTCTACCCAAATTGCCGCAACTTGATCTACTGAAGGTTTGTTATACACCCGTTGATCTAAAGAAGCATTTGCAGCTATGCGTATTTCTAAGTTCTGAAAATTTGAATGATGCTTTAGTTGTGTAAAAAATTTTGCATATGGATTTTGCTCCATTATTTTCCTGATTTTTTTCATGACTTCCTCGGATAAATTAGCATCTTGTAGTATTGACATTCTGTTGGCGACTTCATGATCTGTATCATAGAAGTATAGCTGGAAGTAACGTGGCCTGTCATTCTTCGGGATCAATGATGGTAGGTCGTGATAGATTTGTCCTTGCGCCTTAAAGCTGTAAATGCCTTTCCTTGAAGATGCCAGTTCTTTGTTGAGTTGTACTCCAAATGATGTAAAAGCAAAGATGCTATTATACGCTCGAATATGTTTCCGAAATAGGATGGCTTCTTTGGACTCATCTGTAAATAATTTGTATAAGTCCTCTCCAACTTCGTCGGGGGCCAACTGAATATATCCACTTGCGCAACAAAATGTTGGTGGCTCATATTCAAGCCTCATGGCATGACAATAGATGCAATCCAATTGTTTTTGCAGCTTATGAGTTGATGTTGTTGATAAGTTCACATTTGTTTCGCCTACATTCACAATTCAAAATTGAGTTTTTTAGCATAACATATTTCTTTGGTGACTTCACTTAAAGGTGTGTAAGTTGTAGTGTAATATATTTTAGTCAATTTACCTTCATTATAGTTCTCCTCTGATAAAGCTTGAAGTAGCCAACTTTTTTTCCGCTTCTTCAGCTTTGGTTCTATATATCCAACTTCTGATGGCTTTGTAGAGGCAGTATATTTTTGCACCCTTCGCAATGCCCTTTCTACATCTGTCAGTATTTTACGTTTGTGTCCTATTGAATTTGTGATGTTAGCATGTTAGTGTTTTCTCACTTTGATTTGGTCTTGCTTTTAAAAGTAATGATTAAATTTAGGGCACGTATTTCTGACCTATTGTTTTGACCCGTTGATTAGATTGGCAGTCCATGTTTGATAATCCTCTCTTTGAGTAATGAGTGACCTGTTTGAATATTGTGAGTATGTAAATGCATCAGTTGTTTCAATTTTTCTCTAAAATAGTCAAATCAGGTAGTAATCATGAAAGTCATACGGTCAATGTAAACACAATACCACATATTCAAGTTATTGTACAATATATGTAATAATTTTAAGGACATCTTCATCATGGTCCACTATCACAATCTTTTTACTAAAATTTTATTAACGTGTGTGTGCAAGTGTGACTGGGTTATTTTTTTTGTAGGAGTACTGATGTACATTTTTAGTCTAGGGCAAGTCCATACATCAGCATCTATATGCTAGTGAGTCCTGATCAACCGACAATCAGAGCATTGGTGGTTTATTTTGTTAGACATCTTCAACTAAGGTCCTCTTTGTAGCATATACTTATTGAATTTTCATCTTCATCTTATTTAATGGGTGTGCATCCCTTAAGCGTGTGGGCAGAGTCTTTTGTAACCCTTTCCTTAGTTTACCAGGTTGAAGCAAATAGTAGTAATAGTCAACAACTTCCTCGCGAGCATAGCGATTATTATTCAAGTATGGTTTTCCTATGTCATGGGGGTTAGGGAGATGGGCTGTCAGGTTTCCTATTTTTGTTACCACCATGTATGACTGTCATATACTTCTTTTGTGTAATTCGGCCATATTCCTTTCAAAGTAGCGGAGTTTGGGAGGGAATTCTAAATTATAAAACGCATGCAGGTTAGCCGAACAAATCTCAGCATGAGTGTACCAAATCAGAGATTATTGAGAGATGTTCACAAAGGCAGAGTAGTAAGAACATTGAACAATGGTAAAAATGAATGATTTGTTACTTACAGTTTGTAGTTTGGATTGGCAATTCTCCCAAACAATTCAGAAATTTATGCAGATGTGCCCGTTCAGTAAAGTCGTACAGATAGTAGTATTGTAATGGCGCGGCAAGATCTTAGCAATTTCTCAAAGTTTTTTCTGTTCCTTTTAGTTTGATGTGCATTGGCATTGGGCGTTTGTTTTAAAGGTATCCTCGGCGAACGGTTGGAATTGCTTCAATTGGCCTCTTTTGGGTGTGGTTGTAACTTTTCAGGAGGTTGTAACTCTTCTGGATGGGCGCGATGCTCCAGAGGTGCCATTGACGTCGACGTTCGATAGCTTACAATTGTACTGTCGAATTAGTGGAATAATTAAATCTATATTTTACATGTTGCTTATTATTTACCGTAGTAGTATGTTTAAAGTGTATTGATTTGCTTATTGGCTTTTAGGAGGTTTCTTGTTGTTTGTAAATTTGAAAGTGTAGTGAGGATGTTGTTATTTAAAAAATGTTTTCGGTGATGGGTCTTCCCTGGGGTTAGTGTATTTTCATGTTTTGTTTTTTTAAATGTAAATTTGAAGTTTCTTAGTATTTCTTTTGTTGCGTTAGTCCTTAAAGTCGTAAGAGGAAACATTTCTCGCGTAAGAGTTATTCGTGTTTGTATCAATATTTCTCGGTCTAGGACATTGTCTTTACTTTAACGAATTTCTCGTGCAATGGTAGATGTGTTAGTTATAATGGATATTTTAGGCTTTATATTCAATGTTTCTAAGTAATACTACTTTATGGTTGGTTAATTGAGTATTTTTATTCAATGGTTTAATCGTTTTAAAGGTGATGAATATACGTTATTTTATGGGTGGAGAGAGGGGGGGGGGTAGATAGGATATTATAAACAACAGCCTAAGCGATTTAGATTTGAATTATTAAGGTGCTATTATTTGCATAATTCACACTTAATTAGGTAATAATAAACATATATATATATATATATATATATATATTAGTTAAAGCAGCCGATGAAGCCATTAAAATACAGACATTACTAACATACATACATTATGCTCGGTAACACTATCAACGAAGTCATCTATTATGACTCGACTTTTGTGAACTTAGTTTTAATTTGGAGATGTTCATTGTTGATTTTCTTGCTCGTGCTTGTTGTTGGCATAACGGATCGTACTTCTTCCACTATGTTTGGTGATTCTTCTCCAACAACATGTATTTGTTGCATATTGGATTTCTTGCCCCTCTTTGTTCGCAGCCTTACGGATTGTACTTCCGCCACTATGTTTGGTGCTTCATCTTCAAGGACATGTAGCGCATTGGATTTGTTAGACCTCTTCCTTCGCGGCCTCACATTTTGTGGTTCTTCCACTATGATTGGTGATTTATCTTCAAGAACATGTCTTTCTAACGCAGTGGATTTCTTGCCCCTGTTTGTGGGTGGTGTTAGTGATTTTGATTCATCTGACATTATAATTACCGCTTCATCTTCAATGGCATGTATTTCCTGAGCAATTAGACTCCTTCGCGGGTTTGAATTATTCATATCGATGCGGACAAGGAAGTTGAATTCCTTGTCTTTAATCAACACCAATCTGTGGTAGTACATACATTCTTCCTTCTGTAAGAAATGTCAACAATTGGATATATTAGCATAAAAATAGTTCTGAAAGTTAGTCATACACTTATTTATTGTTGGGATTAAAGTACGTTGAAATATGGTGTAAGATGTTAGAAGTACAAGGCATACATTTTCCGAGGTTGTTTTGATGTACTCTTCGACATTGCAACCTACTAACATTTGTGCCGCATCAAATAGTATAACCCGAGCACGTTGTTCTCCAGCACAAACTTCAAGCCGTAAGTAGTATCTTTAAAATAAGGTGAATAAGTTAGAGTTCATAGTTAAACTGGTTGTATATTATCATAAAATGTTGATTGCTTATTTTAGGCAAGTCTAACCTCATTTCATACTCCACATTCTGGATGTTGCAATTGGGACATGTCGTTGTATGTTGTTTAACTTGCACTTTCTTGTGGCACTTTTTGCAGGACGAGTACCATGGTTCATCTGTATTGAGTATGTCTATAATTTTGGCTTTGAACTTGTATAAAGCTCCCTGGACATTGTTAATAGCCAATATACAACATTATTTTTGGTAAACAATGGTCCTGTTTGGATAGGTAAAGTGTCGTTTTGGAGGTACCTGTGTATCAGCAAGCGTGCCATCCATAATATTGGGTAATGTCACTTCTGTGGCTTTTCTCATTACCTTACTTGGTGTGGTTGTGATAGCTTTCTTTTCGGCCTTTATGACTTCACGCCTGTATATCGAAAGAGGTGAGTTAATTGTAGCACATAATTGAGGAAATGTTTGTGGGTTTAAAATTTGTTAGATTAAAATTTAACTTGATAGGCATGGTTGTATATAGTTCTCCCTATAAACAAATTGTGGCTATGTTGTTAAATTCTTGTTTGAACATAAGTTGTGGAAGTAACGGTAAATAAAAATTGTCGAGCATATTAGTTAATGAGGTTTTGTACCATGCGCGAAGATCTAGTGCTTTTTGAAAGATTGGATTGATCAACACACTGCTCACGGGAAGAGTTGATATCCCAAAAATCCCTACATTGGAATCAACATATTTATTCAAGAAATTAGCAAATATACTTGAAATTTGTACAATCAGCAAATAGGAGAGGTTGTCTATACCTTTATAGATTGAGACTCGCACGTCACATAAGCCTAGAATAGGTTGGTCATCTTTAAGCTTTTCAAGAAAGGCGCCGTCGTTTAGTGCAAAATCTCCCCACAGAGTAACAGTCGTACAGTCCATGCTGGATTATGAATTAGATAAGTACTGTCAGTGCACTGCCAGATTATTATGGACAGTGGAGAACAAAGAAGGGCAACTTACAGTTCATTTGTAACAACAATTTCGCGTCTTTTTCTATCGCCTTTTTCAATGATGGGATTCACCGTAACTAACACGCAAAGCAAGTCTGAATAGCGGACATATAAATTAGTGATCTGTATGATGTAATTGACAAAAATTATTAACAAGTCGTATGAAGAGTTACCAAATATGGCACCATTAGGCAATTTCTCTGCCTGTTCCAAAGATACAAAACCATTAGAGAAGTTGTGTGTTGAAACAACATGGTCGCTCTCCCTTATGATTGTGTTATCTGTAATGGTCAGTTCAATCTCTTTGTGCACGGAAGTGTAGTTGGGATTAACCCGATCCAACAACCCGTTAGCAATGTAGTACGTCTTATTTGTCTTCAAGAAGTCTTTCCATGTGTCGATATGCTTGTTAAATAGCGTTGCTTGCAACTTTGTCCCCTAGTATTGATGTAAGCGATATGTGATGTCATTAGAGAAGTAAAACGGGAATAAATAGGAACGATAACATATAAGCTGAGCAAAAGTGTTACCTCATCGTCCACTAATATTACAGTTTGGAAAGTCCCTTCATGGCGAGTATTGCTGTACGAAATTACAGAACCCTTGCGAATAACTAATACTCGCATCACCCAATCAACAGAGTGTTTTGGTATCTTGTTGATGGGGACACACTGCTTTGATAGTTCAGTTTCGGTGGCCATTTGTGATGAATCTGGATGGTTAGAGGTGCATAGCGGAAAGTGAATATCAATAGTAATTCAAGGCCGCAGTGTGTAGTAGTTAAAACAAAGGAATAAGTAAGTATGTTGTAGCAATGTATGTGCTGCAAGTAGTCCAATGAAAAGCATAACAGGAAACTTAAACAGAGTGAAAACTTACAACTTTTGATGCGGAGTGAAATATTTAAAAGACAAGTCCAATATTGTAATGTGGTTGCAGATGGATGATCAATATTCACCTAATTTAATTAGAAAGTGCATATGTGAGACTTGAGTTTTTTAAAATTTGGCTTGTTTCAGAAGAGGAAAAATGGCATACCTTTGCGTCTTATGCACAAGTTGAATTATTATTGGGAAACGGTGTTGTGCCGGTGGCTGATATAATTAGAGAAATCTCCAGAGGTTGTGTTGATTGGTAATTTTTTAGACGTTGGGCAGTTGCAGGGGAAAGTTGGTGTCTTTCCAGTGAAAGCGTGGAGTCTGTCCAGGGAAAGTGGTGTCTATTCGTAGGCTAGGCAAGGTGTTTGTTGCGGGAGGGATGCGTAGTTAGGTTTTTTTTTTTAAAATTTAAGGGTATTTGCGTAATCTTTATAAGTTTTATGTGAGGGGTATTTGCGTAATCTTCTTAAGTTTTAAGTGAGGGGTATTTACGTAATTTAACATTGCTCTTTTGGAGTTCATGTTTTTAATGTAGTATAGATGTATATGCTTACTATGCATTCGAGATACATGTTTTTGGATATAACATATGCAATTGATACTTGATACATCAAATTAGTACTAGATACATATAAAAGATACATGAAATCAATATTATATATATATATATATAAATAGATACATAAAATTAATACTAGATACCTATAACAAATACATGAAATTAATGCTAGATACTTCTATGATACATATGAATGTACTTGCAGGACACTCGTGTATCTAAGTGTTTAGTTTGTTGGATACATCATATATTGATATAGATACATCAAATTAATGAATGTATTATTTTAAGAGTAATAATTTGAAATTAATCAAATTGCATTACCAAGATATACATGTTTTTATCTTAAATTAATAATATTAATGAATTTACTATTTCAAAGAATAATAAAATGAAATTAATTATCTATGTATTTTGAAAATCCTCAATTACTCCTCTAATTAAGGAAATCAGTTCCAACCAATTAATTTAAATAAATAAATTTTGTATCTCAATTTTAAAATTTGGCAGATACTGCATGTATCTCATGGATTCAGACTCATGTATCCTAAGATATGGTACATGAAGTAATATTTGAAATTATTGAGAATCTTAATAATTAAGACCTAAACTAGTGGGATTTATGTGGTTTGCCCTAATATTTATTATATAAAAATAAATACCTTTATGTTAGAAAAAAAAAAAAGATACTCTCTCTAACTTTAATACGAAATCATCGTCTCCACTATAATATAGTAATAATATATTTACCAAGTAACCGAAACTGAATTTAAGTTATGAACTCACCATTTTTATAACGTAGGATAAACATGAAAAAAGCATATAAATTTATCAACAACCAAAATGAATATTTTTATTTTTCGTTTTTTTTTAGGCAAGTTTTAAATATATTTGGAAATGAATACTCTCTTCGTTTCACAAAGAATGATCTAGTTTGACTTGACACAGAATTTAAGAAATTAAAGAAGATTTTTGAATCTTGTGGTCCTAAATTAAAGTTATGTCAAATGTACAATTAAACATATAACGTGAAAAACTAAAATTAAAATATTACCAAAAAAAAAAATCATTCTTTTTTAACGGACTAAAAAGTTCTATTTGAAACGTAGGAAGTATTTGTTAGTAAAATTATTAACAGGACACCTGTCACAAATCTAAACAGTTAATCATGACGTTATCTGACGTTATTAAGTATTTTTATTCGAGTGGTTGAGACTTTGTTGCAACAACCTCCATGGGTCCCACATGTAACATAAAATAACAAAAACACAGCAAGAAGGAATCTCACCAAATTTTTTGTTAGTTGGTGGGCCTAATATGTTCATGCAAGTCTTACCTTGTGAACCAAATTGCCTCACACATTATATATTCCCATTTCATTACTTTCTAAATCACAAACTAAAAGAAGAAGAAAAAAAAGAGGAAAAAGAAATAATTCAACAAAAAATAACATGGCTGAAAATGTTGCATCACAGGAAAATCAAGTCTCTAAACACCAAGAGGTTGGCCACAAGAGTCTTTTGCAAAGTGATGCTCTTTACCAGGTATAACAGATTTCTTTAGTACGACGTAGAAACTAATTTTATTCGTTGAATTGAACCTAGCAAATTAAAATTGGATTTGACATCATGTGTTATTTGTGGCTGAACATGTTACAGTACATATTGGAGACGAGCGTATACCCAAGAGAGCCAGAACCCATGAAAGAGCTTAGAGAATTGACTGCTAAGCATCCATGGTGAGTTCATTATATATCTAATTAATTGTTAATGAAGAGATTAAAAATTTGTTTTCCTTTTTGACTGAATTATATATGGATATTTGTGTGAAACAGGAATCTTATGACAACATCTGCTGATGAAGGACAATTTTTGAACATGTTGTTGAAGTTGATCAATGCTAAAAACACCATGGAGATTGGTGTCTACACTGGCTATTCTCTTCTTGCTACTGCTCTTGCTCTTCCACATGATGGAAAGGTAACACATGCATTTTAATCCATCACTAAATCGCTCGTAGCTAATCAATTTTTTAAATAATTCATCGCTAATCTTATAGTATATTATAAGTGACGAATTTTAATATTTAACTATAAAATTCATTCATCGCTAATTTCTGTTTTTTAAATAATAATATCAAATATTAAAGTTATAGAAATGTAGATGCACCTAATCTTAGCCAAAAAGTATAAATTTCCACTAACTTGCCCTATAAAAAACAAAAAGGAGAAAAAAAAAATCCACACCAACAAGAAAATAAGGACAATTGGATCGACGAGAGGGAGTTGCTCGGATGGTAAGCATTCCTCACTTCCAACTCGAAGGTTGCGAGTTCGAGTCACCAAGGGAGCAAAAGGGGTGGGAGCTCTTAGGGAGGGATAAAGAAAAAGAAAAAAAAAAGGACAATTGGATTGACTTTAAGCACAAAACCATTCAACTTTTGATAATTTTACTTTAATTTCATGATTTCATCCTTTATAATAATGGGAGTATTTAACTCAAATTGGAGTTGCATTAAACTAAAATTACTGAATTTGTCTAATCAAACGCTAGTAATTAATCAGTAATCACTTCAATTTGAACAAGTAACATTATATAAATATATAATTCGAAAAATTATAGAATTTTACTGATTGTATTAGTCGGGCACGCCATTTTAATTAATAAAACATTTGTATTTGCTTTTGCAGATATTGGCAATGGATATTAACAAGGAAAATTACGAAGAAATTGGTTTACCCATAATCCAAAAAGCTGGTGTAGCTCACAAGATTGATTTTCGAGAGGGACCTGCTTTACCCGTTCTTGATCTATTAGTTGAAGACGTACGTGTTATCAGATTACCTAAACGATAATAAAATAAAATTAATCAACTTAAACTAATATGTTTTTATTTTTTATTTTTTATTTTGCAGAAAAATAACCATGGCACGTATGATTTCATTTTCGTGGATGCTGACAAGGATAACTACATCAACTACCACAAAAGGATAATAGAATTAGTGAAAGTTGGTGGTGTGATCGGGTACGACAACACCCTATGGAATGGTTCAGTGGTCGCTCCACCTGATGCTCCATTGAGGAAATATGTTAGGTATTATAGAGACTTTGTATTGGAACTTAACAAAGCTTTAGCGGCTGATCCAAGGATTGAGATTTGTATGCTTCCGGTTGGTGATGGAATTACCCTGTGCCGCCGTATCAGCTGATTATTCTATTTTTTTCCCCTCGTTTGTTTTGTGAATTATAATATGTGCATGTCATAAATATCTCTATTACTAAAATAATATTTGTATTTCGAATATTGTATTTCTGAAATTGTAAGAAATATTAAGATTTTATTTTATATATTACTTGAGTAAATATTTTCTTTATTAAATGATATTTATTTTATTTATCATGTATAAATATAGTTTTTTTTAATCACTCGATATAAATTTACCGTCCTTAATTTGATCAATTTAAAATTTGTATCGTATAAGGATTAATAAAAGAAAAAAAAAGTTTTACAAGTACTATTTCTCTATTTTAAAGAGTTTTTTTCTTTAGTATCTTCAATAATACAAACTGAAGATGCAAGTGGATAATGATTCAAAGGGACATTTTTGGAAAGGAATGCAATAAGAAAAAGGGTACTGGAGAGGAGCCGCTTCCGTTAGTCTCTCTGCACGCAACACATATTACTTTAAAATAACTTCTTGACTGAAGACTTGAATCAAAAAACATTCACTCGTTAATATAACACCAACTTTATCCCATTCAAATTATTTCATTGCACGATATTGCCCTTCAAATGGATTGGTTTAATTTTGTTCTCAAAAATCTAACTTAAGTCTAACTAGACATAAGCTTTTTAATGGCGTTCTAATTAGAGCAATTTTCACAGATAGCAAACATAAAAATCATATTTGTATGTTATAGCTATAGTTTGCATAATTGCGCTCTATAGCAAATTTTATGTTTGCTATGGAGCTTTTGATTTGTATGGTTCGCTAGATACATTAAATTTTATACAAATTGTTCAGTTTTGTATAAATTCATTTATATATTGTAATTTGTATGATAATATCTATATTTGTATAATTATAAGTGTATCTATGACGAAAATATATGTATTTGTATTTGTATATACACTTTTCTCTCACTTTATACAAACACAAACACATTTTATACATTTTATACCGAAATGACTAATTGTATACCGAATCAGATGACAAAAAATGGGATGTTTGCTGCGAATTACAAATATAATTAACTATGGCTATAACATTTAATTTGAATTAATAGTTTGTTATTTCATACAATTTTCCCTTCTAATTAACCTTTTCGGCAGGTAATTGCAGAGCCCAGATTCCAAGGCCCAAATTTACGCAAATGCTTTTAACTGAGCCCAATTAATCTCATCTGATGCCTAGGCCCAATTTTAGCTATTGTCTGGACCACTGGTCTTCGCTAGTCATTAATAGGCCTTCGATAGCATGACATCCC
Organism: Solanum verrucosum; assembly: GCF_900185275.1. Classification (NCBI taxonomy): domain Eukaryota; kingdom Viridiplantae; phylum Streptophyta; class Magnoliopsida; order Solanales; family Solanaceae; genus Solanum; species Solanum verrucosum. The sequence goes on along the minus strand of NW_026019969.1, from coordinate 12,595,686 downwards.
ATTTTTCACGGATTAATGTAATTAAAAATTAAATAGGGATAAATTGTAATTTCTATTAAAACTATGTGAATCCTAAAATTTATACTTTACTAATTGGCAACATATAGCCGTATTTTATTTTCTAGACAAAAAATGGTTTTTAAAAATTAAATTTTACAATAAATTGCCCACGTATTGGGATTTTTTTTTTTATTAAATTAAATAATTTTAGGAGGTGGCAGCATGATGTCCTTTTTTATTGAAAAGTGGTTTTTTTTCTCTTCTTTCCCATACACACACACGATTCTTTTGAATGGTGTTTTTTTATTGATTATGTAAATATTTATTCAATTCTTCTTCTTCATTACTTTAAATAAAAGATGATTTAATTTCTTGTTTATTAGTTTTACATATTGAATTCTATAAAAATATTTGCCCATAGTGTCTATTTTTTCTCTTTCACTTTTAAATTCTTGATGGTTTGTTGATGTCTACCCGTAAATTTCTCTAATTGTTACCCTATGTTTGATCCCCTATTGTATTGTCATTCAATTTTTTTTGGGGTTTTAATTTTTTAAATTGAAGGTTATATCTAATTTAGGCAAAAATTTACATAATAGTAATTATTTGTGGGTATCAATTGTCATGTTTGAGAAAGTTATCCTAGGATTATTCATAAAAATGGAGATTTTGATTCTAATTTTGTGGATTCTCCATCCATAACTCTAAATTTTATAGCCATGTAAGTTCTTCTTGTTATCCGCTTCGACTTGTGTCTTTGCTATTGAGCATTTTAAATTTCATGTGCAATCCTCATTTACTGAAGAAAGATTTTGGAATGTATTCAAATTTTGAGAGAATGAATACAAGGATATGTATACATGAATGTAATGCATACATGATGTTCACGATTAAAAAAAAATCTTCAATGCAATGTATACATATTATAAGTGAATGAATACATAAAGTGTTTGATTTTTTAATATGTATACACTGGAGGGGATAACATAGCTATAAATGTATACTAATACTAAGTGTAAGAATACACCGTTCTTCTACCTATATACAATCATCAAGTATACAATTGGAATTTTTTTTATCAAGTAACGAACAAAAAAATATATGAAAATACATAATTTACGTTTTTAGGCGGTTACGTATTGTATATATAATTTTTTTATGTTTCCGTTCTTTTTGTTGTTTAGTGATATTGGTTATACGAGGAAAATAAAAAAAACCTATTAAAATGTCATTTATTAATTTGGGTCATTTTGTGTTTATTTTTTATTTGTCTATTAAATACTAATTAATGTTGAGCTATTTATTGCTAATTATAACTATCAGTTATATATATATATGTCATTTCCTCCCTTCTATTCTTATTTTTTGGCTGATTGTTTCTTTTTAAGATAAATGTTTACTAGATGATTATTTCTTTGTTTCTTGTGCTGCAATTTTTGAATCATTGATCTGAAGTTTTTTTTTTTAACAAAGTAAAAATCTTATGAGAAAAATGTTAACTCGTGATTTAAATTTTTATATTATAGATAATACTTAATAGTCTATTATTTTTTTGGTTTCAAAGATTATATTTGCACAAGATTTAATAATAAGGAAAAGAAAAATCTAAATAGTAAACTAAAATGAGACATTTGCCTGAGTCAGCCTGATTTAGTTGATTCAATCAACGGTTGAATCAATATATATTTCCACCAATCAAAACACAATGGAAGTAAAATAAAACTAAAAGCCGGCCATATGCATTGAAAAATCTCGAATATATGAATATCGTTCAACGAAAATACATAGATGGTCAACATTAGCTACCTTGTAGAAAGAAAAAAAAAATATCCCAAATTACATTTATAATCATTGCATAAAAATTAGACGATTCAGTTGATTGAGCAGTTGATCTTATATATTGTATTTTTTTTATTTGAAACTCTCTATATATTTTCTCAATCGAGCTCAATTCACAGGACTTTTTAAATACAATTACCTTCCATATGTAATCTATGAACATTATATTACAACGAAATTTATGTTATGAATATTAAAAACTAGAAACTGTTGATTCCCTTAGAAAAAAAAAATATTAGCTACCCAACAAAATCATCTAGACAGATCAAAGCAAGAACCTAAGTCACAAGTCACTTCTTTTTCAACTAAAAAAAAAAAAGACCCCCAATGAAGACAAGACATTAATGAATATTTAATTTTAGTGCAATTAATTTGGGTTTAAAAAGAGATAGAATCATTTTTTTGTATTTCTCTTAATATCGACAATCAAAACAATTTCATGTAGAGTGAACGTTAAATTCAACTGACATAAATAAAATAACATTTAATACTACTACATATTACAATATTCGCCTAATACATATTAAGTGAACTATTAAATTCAACTGACATAAATAAAATAATATTTAATACTACTACATATTACAATATTCGCCTAATACATATTAAGTGAACTATTGGGGTCTAATTCATTCTTAAAAAATATATTTAAGAATATAAATTAAAAGTTATTTTTCACTTTTATTCTTTTAATTATTTTTCTAAAAAATATAAAGTAATTAAGAATCTCATTAATAAAAAAATAAAAGTCTGAACCATTCTAATGAACTCTAAAACAAATTACTCATTTTAAACTATAATTTTCTCCTCGACAATTTATTTAATATGAAGAAGAAATTATTATTATAACCATAATTATTGTGAGAAGTCGGCGCATAATGAACCCATTTAATCTGGTTGATAGCCTATTAAATGAATTAACGAATATCATTCAACATAAATAGATGTCAACATTAGAGCTACCCAAGGAAAGAAAAATATCGAATTACATAAAATAATTTCACGAAAATAATCCAGACAGATCCAAAAAAACAACAACCTAAGCAAGACGCCACTAAGAAAAGGGGACAACTTGGGTCACACATTTGTACACCAATTAATTTGGGTAGAAAATATCCACAAAAAGTAGTTGAATTAGTATAGTACATGTGATATTTCATAAGAAAGGTTAAACATTGATTATTATTTTTATCAAACATGAGACCATTACATCGAATTTGTTTGGTAGAGTTTCTTGTATAGGAGCGAATTCATTCCGTACGCGTTCGATAAGTAGAGTTTTCAGAAGTTTTTATTTAAAGGGGTTAAAATAGAGATAAAATCAACTTTTAGAAGCTATTAAATTAGTGTTTATAAAATAAAAGTAATAATTTCAAAATAAAATATAGAATTATTGTTGTATCTCACGTTCTACCTGAAGTACTTACTCTAGAATAATGAAAAGATATTAATAACAGCTTCAATAAAGAGAATATATTTGGAATCCGATAACAGAACTTCAAATTTAACTGATGTATATAACAGAATATAATAGTAATACTATAATATTACATTTATTGGTTACTATAACTTTAAAATTATTTGTGTTATCCGACCACTAAAAAGTGATGAAAGGTTAAAAGTTTTTTTTCGTTCTCGAATTCAAATCCGTGAGATTAGTAAATTGGTTTGCCTATTTAAAGGAATGAGTTTTGTTACTTAGGCTAAAGTTTAGGCAGTTGTGCTCTGTTACAAAATATGACCATGACAGAGAGAGACGAGCCTTTGACGCCGGCCGGCCGATTATTCGTCCAGCCGGGGATGGACCAAATCATCAATTGCGCCGTTTCCCTCGACGATCCAATCGACGTTGACGCCGTCAAATTGGAAATAAGCAATTCCATATTGGTTAAACATCCCAGATTCTCGAGCATCATGCTCAAAGACTCATGTGGCCGTGAACGATGGCGTAAAACTGAAGTCAACGTCGATGATCACATCATTATTCGCCATCAACCACTCACTGATGATCCTTTAATTTCCGATGAAGATGCTATTAACGATTACTTAGCGGATCTCTCTGTTTCAACTCCGCTTAGTTTAACGAAGCCTCTTTGGGAATTTCATCTTCTCTTAGCCCATAATTCGGCCGTTTTGAGACTTCATCATGCTCTTGGTGATGGAATTTCACTTATGTCCATGTTCATGTCTTGTTGCCGGAGAGCCGATGATCCTAATCAGCGCCCCACAACTCAAGGTACTTACTTTTGTGACTATCTCATTTAAAAGCTCAGAAATAAATTTGACGGTTGGAAATATTTGTATCAGATTATTTTTTTACTTGATTATATTTTCGACAGGTGTAGGGACATCGAGTTCATCAAACAATCGGAATGTATGGAGGTTGTTGAAGAAGTTGGTGATGGTGATATGGTATACGGTAGTGTATGTTACAGAGTTTGGTTTGAGGAGTTTGTGGTTGAAGGATAAGAAGACAGCCATAAGCGGCGGAGCTGGAGTTGAGCTATGGCCGCGGAAACTGGCGACGGCTAAGTTCAAGATTGACGATATGAAGACGGTCAAAAAAGCCATCGATAATGCGGTAAGTTAATTTCTCCTACACCTCTAATTAATCGCATGCCGTTGGGGTTGGAATTTTTTATTTTAAATTGATTTAGAGTTTATTTAATAGTTCAAAACCTCATAGTATATATTTATTTTTTTATAATTATATATATCTTTAATTTATTTGATTACTAAATAATGAATTACCGATTTCATGTGACCAATCTATTTTGTTGATTTTTTAATTGTTTTTTTAAAAAAAAGTATTGTATTTAAATACACTTAATTATGCATATTTTTAATTAATTTCACAAAATATTCATTATCTCCCACCACCAACAACAAATGCTAATAATATTGTCTACCAAAATTAGAAAGATGAGAAGAAAACAGAAAAAGAGTTACTATACTAGAGTACTTTCTTAGATCAAGTGGACTTGTATAGTTATATCTATGTATAGATCGAGTAATTAAGTGCTATAAATTGGTACACTTACAGGTAGTAAGTTAGAAAGGGTTGTCATAAAATGGATTAATGTCAAGATAGATTGAGGGGTTGATTTTTAGACTTTTTTTATTAATTTTATTTCAATACTAGTGTTTATTTTTCATTAAAAATGAATTTCTAAAAAATTCTCCCTACCAAACACAAATATAAGTTCATCACACAAATGATGAGTTTAATAAATTATATACAAACTACAAAGTACATTTAATTATTATAACAAGTGTTATATCTTACTTTTAAAAGGACATATTCCAAATTTTAAGAAAGTTTACTTATACATATTCTTTGAGGATCTATTAATATAAAAAAAATTATACATATGTTTGTTCCTAGAATGTTGAGGACATAGGAACTACACGATCAGGGGCGGACCTAGGTGGACCTTAGGGGTTCACCCGAACCTTCTCGTAAAAAAATTACACTGTATATATAATGTTAAATTCTATTTTTATACGTATATATATATTAAAATGAACCCCTGAAAACAAAGTATAGGCTTAGGTCAGTGGATAAGTGGTTCAACAAATGTCCCTAGGTCACGAATTCAAATACCATGGACAACATTTTTGCCCTCCTTTAAATGCTTTGAAAAATGGAACTTTTGGGCTTAGACTTTCTTCTTCTTTTTCATTATTTTTTCCTTTTGTTCCATTTCTTCTTTTTAATTTGTTTTTGTTTAAATTTATTAGACACATTCTTTTTATTTTTATATCTATTATTCATTTTGTTTCAACGTAACTCTTTTTTCATATATTAACTTGAATAACTTTTTTTTAAAATGATGAATTATATTTAACTAGAAATTGAGATAGAAATATAATTTATTTATTTTTAAAAAGGTAAATTAGATGTAATTGAATGAAGAAACTTAAATATCGTCAACATCCTTTCAAAAATATTAATTTATAGAATTCATGAAATTTCTTTTATATTTTTAATTTTATTTTAGAGAGATGGAAACTAAACATATTTGATTTATTCATTATTTGTCTTTTTTACAAATTATGACTAACCTAGTTAATTGAACTATATGAACTAAAAAAATTTGACGATGCTATTTATTTATCTTCTGAATATGCATTATAATATTAGTAACTCTATTTTTACACTCTTTTAGAGAATCTTGACGATTTTCATAGTAATATGTGATTGAATGGATGCTAATTTAAATTTTTTAAAAAGTGAAAAATAAAGTAAAACATTACAAAATAAAAGTATAAAAAGCACAAGAAATTTTAAGAATGTTCGATAGAGTAGGATAAAAGTAGAAAAAAATGATTAATATGGTATGATAAATTAGTAAGTTAAATTTAGCATGATAAGGTAAATATCTTTCTTTCCTGTCTTGCTCCCTTTTTCATCATTTAATTTTCACGTGTTTTAGGAGTTAACTTATGTAATACAGTCGATCCACTAAAATTCTTATGAATGTATCTTTGTCCTCGATATCTTTGATTAGTTTAGTTTTTACTTTATGAACCAATGAAATATCTATGGTTGTTGTACAAAGAGCATGCCGAGGGACTACTACCCTCACCGCACACTTGCATTACCACCTGAACTTCTCCTTTATACTTTGAACCCCTGAGCAAAAATCATGAGTTCGCCATTGTACACGATACGTGTGAATTAATTATAATTACTTTCCTTCCTTTTTTCCCCTTCTCAATTCAATAGAATTTTATAAAAGAACAAACCTTCATTTATAACTTATAAGGAATTGATTCTTCCTCTTTTTTCTTCTCCGTTCATTTTAATGTAACGTATTAATTTCTTCTTTTTGTAATTCTATTCTATTTCACGTCAACTTAATAGTTCTTACCTCACGAGAAACGTGTTGATTTCCTATTCTTCTTTTTTTCCCAACCCTAGAAAATGCTTTTTTTTTTAAAAGCAAGTTGATTTTATACGTTCCAAATATAAGAAAATGACAAAATATTTTACAAAATATAAACTGCTTGTCAAGTTGTGATTCATGGCAGTCAAGTTTGAGGAAAAGTCATATGCTGATAACCACAAAAGATCACCCCAATCAAATGACGTGGCCCTATACTCTCTTTTTGGTTTCTTTTTTATTTATTTATTATTATTATAAATACATTATTATGGATATTAAATTCCCCAAATTGGACCGGTCATGGTTCTCAACCTCACCTTATTATACATATGTATTAAAAGAAAAAATTAAAAAGACTACGAGCCCGTTTGGATTGATTTAAAAAGAATAGTTTTTAAGTCAACAATAAAAAATCAAACATAAATGATTTTTAAGTCAAAAAATAAAAAGTAGAGGAGACCTACTTTAGGTTTTTGACTTATTTTAAGTCATTTTTGACCTTGTCAAACACTTCCTAATTTATTTTAAGTCATTTTAAACTTATTTTAAGTTATTTTTTATATTTGTGGAACCAAGACAACCTATCTTCCTTACTAATAATAAGAAAGGGTTAAGGGCCTCCAACGCCTATAAATAGAAGCTTCTTTCTCTATTTGGCAAAGCAAAGGGAGATATGGATCCAGCTATCACTGAAAGACTTTCTCAAATTAATCAAAGAATTCTAAATGTTGAAAATGAAAGGCGCGAACGTCAGCAGACGCTTCAGAAGTCAAAAACGAACTTAAAAGTAGATTTGACCAACTTTTAAGTCAATCCAAACACCCTCTACTTACCAATCTCGTGGTAGAAAATATTTTCTATTTTATTTGACTCGACTCATATACTGAAAATAATTCATAACCTTTAATGAATCTCACATTTTGTTTTACAGGAAATAGTTATAACCTTGATGAAAGTAAATGTAGACAAACATATTTGACTGGTACTAATAAATATGCAACTGCTTAATTGATTTCTTAATTTTGTTATTTGTAGACCATCAACGATGTCCTCTTTGGAGTTATATCATGTGGGCTCTCTAGGTACCTGGATCTGCGTTCACCCAAAGGTATATAAAAAACAACTCCTTTAATCACACATTCGATATAATAATGGTTGGGCAGTCAGTCAATTAACTCAATTCATTTGCAGCTCTGAAAGAAGGGCTTCAGATGACTGGAGTTGCCATGATCAATTTAAGAAAACAATCTGGATTACAGGTGAAATTTTAATTTTGTTAGACGGTAATAATATCAAACGTTTTTATTTTATTTTATTTTATTATTGTTATTTTTGCAGGACTTTTCAGAGTTGATGAAAAGCAAATCTGGAGCACGGTGGGGTAACAAATTTGGGATGTTACTGTTACCAGTTTATTATCACAAAGGAGGAAGTGATCCATTGCAGTTTGTAAAGAGAGCTAAAGCAATGATAGACAAGAAAAAGTTATCACTAGAGGGTCCTTGCTCCTATAAAATTGGAGACTTCATCATGTCCATTTTTGGTCCTAAGGTACACTACTATTTACTATTTTGAGGTGTCATAAAGTTAAATGTCAAAATGAATCAAGTTAATAAACGAGTCATGAACCAATGATCCAAAATGAGACTAAGAAAAGTATTTTTTTTTTTTACTTATTGTACTGTTGTGTGTTTGTGGTGTGTAGTTAGCTACCTTGCTCAACTGCAGAATTGTTAGCAATACAACATTCACAATTTCAAATGTGATCGGCCCTCCAGAGGATATCACCTTCGGAGGGAACCACATATCGTCTGTTAGAGTCACTTCTACTGCCCTCTCCCATGTAAGTTTCTTAACGTATTCAACTTTACCAGTTATGTCAATACTCCCTTTCAGGCTCTAATTGTGCCTATGCATGCTACATATTAATGCAGGCAATCACAATGCACATGGTGAGCTATGCAGGAAGAGCTGACATGCAAATATTGGTGGCTAAAGATATCATCCCAGATCCCAAAGTTCTAGCCAAGTGTTTTCAGGATGCCTTACTGGAAATGAAGGAAGCTGCTCAAGCTGTTGCTAAAGATTAAAGGATTTAACTTGTACACATCGACAGCGTAAAGAACTTTTTTTTTCTTCTTACACTATCATTGTAGTTTAATGTGTTACACTATATTGTTTGCCTTATTCATCTTATAATGGGAAGTAAGGTATATATAGTTATCTTTTTAGGTAAAACTTAGTGATTTACTCATAAAAATCAATCAATCAAGTGAGACAAAGGAAGGGGATATGTAATTTAATGGTACAGTTACTTGTAAAAAAGTTGAGACAGAAGTTCCTGACATTCTCTTTGTTGCTATTATTGGACTGTAAATTACTCCTAATGAATTGGCACATTCATTGAGGCCTCTTTATGAGTATTCCATTTTTCTTCCTTCCAAATGCTGTTCTGCTCTTCTTGATTCTACAAAGTGATTGATTTACTTTATCTCTTGCAACACTAAGTAACGACGACGACGACATACCTAGTGTAATACCACAAGTGGGGTATGAGGAGGGTAATAAGAGTGTATGCAAACCTTACCCCTACCTCGCAGAAATAAAGAGGTTGTTTCCGATATACCTTCGGCTTAAAAAAGGTTCTTGCAACATTAAGCAAATGATCAGAGGCTTTTATTACATAAGTACATACAGAGCACACTAAAAAAAATCCATGAAGGTAAGTAACTGAAGTAGTCAATATCCAGGCAGCAGATGCATACCTTACAAAAAGATACATATATCTATGTACATAATGTGTTAATCAAACCAAAAACTGCATACTGAGAAGTAAAAACCCGATTCTTGCACGACTAGAAAGCTTCAATGGCTAAAGGAAAGGCTCTTTTCTTGCTTCTACCATACTTCTTCCTAAGCAAAAGTTTCCTCAGAAAATTCACCCCTGGCTTCTTGCTTGGCAAAATTACCATAGTTCCCATATTGGGAGTATTAGCTTCAGGCTGTGGGCTCTGCGTCGCGAGAACTGTATCAATGGTTCTTTGAGGTTCTTCTGCGTTGGGAGAGTCAAGGTTCTCCTTTTCCACGTCATCCTCAGTAAGCATCCGATCGAGTAAAGACATGTGTTTCCTCATTTTCTTACTGCTGGCATTAGTGTCACCAACTGTATTTTCAGTTGGAGGCAAAGCTAGGGCCTTAATTTGCTTTCCTAGGTTCATTATAGTCTCTTGACACTCAGCCAACTTTGCAGAGGCAGCATTTATCTCCCAGCCCTGCCAATTTGAACAATCATTTCTCTACATGACACAGTAGATAAGTACAAAATAGCATTCTCCGTGATTCTTTTCATTGGAAGTATCATTGATAAGGTATGGAAATAGTATTAATGCAACCAATTTGTAATCATATATAGCACGGATTTATTCATGGGCTAGCAATTAGTTATTAAGTTCGACAAATTATAGCAGTCCCTTTAACACTTAAAATACTACCACTAGTTTTAGGCCTTTGGCAATCAAATTAAGTTTTAAGCCCTTACTTGATCTTGCATAATATATCCATAGCAGTGCTGCTACTTACGGCATGCAACAGTTGACTGAAATCTATTTTGAGTGGATGCCCAATATCATACAAGTTCCAATACTCGGTCACTAAATGCTTCAGCCGTTAAGGCAGCTAAAGAACTAAGAGTTTACTAGGGTTGAGGTCACACATATATAGATGACAGAACATGGAGAGGAAAACAATGTCATCGCTGCCTATCGGGGATGGGGAGGGCGGAATGGATGTTGTAACTAGACAAGAGTGACACAAAAGAAAAACTCAAATTGGCAGAAGAGGAACTCACAGTTTGCTGGAGCCCTTTTTCTTGATTCACACCATCCACAGAAATTGTTTTGCCAGTTAAACTGTCAATCAGATATTAGAGAAGTTAGACCCTTTATTCTTTAAAGAACTAGTACTAACTAAGGAATACAAAGTGACAAGTGATGCATACCTTTCAAGTTGGAGTTGAAGCTCAAGACAAGTTCCTTCCAGCTCTTCGCAACAGTGACTTCTATCTTCCAATTCTATTTGAAGAGAAGATAGCTTTGAAAGCGTTTCATTTAGTTTAACTCTAGTCACACTAAGCTGGGTGTCAAGATCATCATTGATTGATTTCTGATTTTCAATAAGATCCTCCATCATTCTTTTGGATTCTTTGGCTGTTTCCAGTTCAGCTTGTAGGCCTTCAATAATTTGTTGTGATTGCTGAAGTTCACTTGCCAAGTTTTCGCACTTGTTCCTCGCTACCTGTAGCTTGACTTGTACATCATTGTTTGAGGACTTCATACTGTTCATCTCAGCTTTCAGTCCTTCATTTTCTTCTTGGAGGATAGGACGCGTCTTCTCCAGTTCGGTTGTTGAACGTTGCATCTTAGGAGATGTCACTGGAGATTTCCAAGTAATGTAACCACTGATGGGAAGCAGTTCAGAATGACCTGCCCAGGTATGTGGAGGGATTACATTGTATGAAGCAACTCTAATGTCCTCTATCAGCTCATTGGCGCCTTTTTTTGAGACACGGCTTTGCTCCATGATTATTTTCAAGATATCATGAAGCCAATTGGAGGATCTCTTCGCCATTGCTTCATTTGAATCACCTGGTCCCACTGGAACTAGTTCCTTACCATTTGAGTCCGTCTGATTTCCATGTGTTTCTATTCTCGAGGAGTCTGATAAAGTGAGACTTGCATCTGAGGGAGGATAAGAACTCCCTATTGTAGAATCAACAGCAACTATTGCAAGTTTCTCCATTTCAACAAAATCATCCATCAGACACATCTCAGAAACCCCATTCATTTTTGAGCAAACACTTTCATCTCTCTTGCTCGTGTCATAACTTGATATTGAGGAAGTTTCATATGATAGTGGACTAGCCAGGGCCAGCTCTTTGGAACCCTTAAGAGAAGAAACTAATCCAAGATGATGCCCACCCTGGCGAATCTCAACTTCTTTCCTAGCTAACAATTCTTTCAAAACTCTGTTCTCTCCCTCCAGATTGCACATACTTTCGACCAAACAATTTATCTCTTTACGGAGAATGTCATGATGGCCTTCCGGGGCTCTGTCCTTAGGAATTAAACTTCCAGTTGGAAGATCAGACTTCCTCCTCCTAATGACAGTCTGATTTTTTTCTTGCATTTCAATTTCATTCTTAACCTTTGACAATGCAACTTGACCTGGAAGCCGCTTGCGAGTTAGAAGACGCAATCTTTGACAATCTGCTTCCAATTTTCTAATTTTCTTCACATTCTCAAGATGCTGCTTATGTGAGGCGTCCAAAGAGCGGTGGCTGAATTCCACCTCTTCATTCCGAATATGGAACTCCCTCTCAAGCATCTGAAATTCGTACCTCAAGAAAGAATTTTCTTTCTCAACAGAATCTAACCTCGACATTAGTGCATTAAACTCTGCTTCCGCCTGTACACCGCTCTTGGTTAGTTCTTCAATTATCTGCCCTTTCACAAGAAGGACCTTATTCAGATGACAATTCTCAAGAGTCAAATTAGCATGCCTTTTATTTGTTTCTGCTAATTTTTCCTCTAACTTTTTGAGCGCCTTCTCAAATTCTTTTGATGTCCTCATTTCAGCATCACGTATTTTTTGCTCGTCATCTTCCCTGAGAGAAGCTAATTGCTGCATGTGATCTTTCAGGGCTGTGTTCAAGTGCATTATCCTTTCATTAGCAGCTTCTCTCTGGTGTACCGCTTCATCGAGTTCCTTTTTAAGGCAAAGTACTTCAGCTTCGGCTTTCTTCTGACCTGAAATAGCGTTTCATGTCTTAGAAGTAAACTAGTTCATTTAGAATTGAACTTTAAGCTTAAGAGAAACGGAGAGAACGTAAACTGAGAAAAATGTGCATGAACAATACTGGAAAAACGAAGAAACAAAGTTGTTACCTGCAATAGCTTCTTGTTCCATTTCTGCAGCCTTTATCAATTGTTCATCTTTAGAATTAGACTCACTGAGCGCGGTTGCTAACTTCTCATCTAAGATTTTTAATGATTGCTCCAGATATTCGGTTTCATTTGGAACTGTCTGTTCCTGAACACAGTCAAAAATGTTTTTAAGCAAAGTGGTCTAATAGAATGATACAATAGTAGAGGTGTCTGCCTCTTCCAGCATAAAAGCAAATTGAATCAAACCTTACTACTTTTGCGTATAAAACAAGGGTAATACGGATTTACACGTTAAAGAACTTGCATGAAAGCAACTACATTGGAACTTTAAGACGTAATTAGAGCTAAGACCTTTGTCACATTAAAGATAAATATGCTTCAACTACTATTATTAGTACTTAACCATGATTAACTATCATGTGTATTGCAGATGATCTTAAAATAATACTTACTACTCCATATAATATAAAGTATACTACTAAGTAATATCTTGCTAGGTTCCTAATGTTAACGTCGTCAAATAAATCGACCAAGGAATAGCAATGTTATAGAAAACCCAGAAATCAATTGGGAAAAACTTAAGCCTCTTTTCCTACCCGTAGGGCGTGCAAATTGTCAAAATTATCCACAAAGTCATGTACAACAATATGCAGATGCAGTTTACTACGAATTATTCACGGTTACAAGACAATGTTTAAGTACCTCTATTCCATTTCCTTGAGCAGGATGATCAGATTTGGTGGTTGAAACAATTGTCTTCTCTGAAGATCGCTTCTTCGGCCATAACCATGACTTTTGGTCCATGATTTACTGTCACCATGAAATTCAGTAATGAAATGTTTTTAAGAATTTCCAGAATAAAAAACAAAAACAAATAATCGAATTTCAGTCCTTTGGCTTCTTCTTTATTCATTTATGAGGGCACTATAAAAGGCTATGGACAAACAATTAGAAAAATAAATCTAAATTACTACTAGTATCAGTTTTTGCAAGTTTCACACTAAAGGGCATTTAGTTCAATTCATTGAAGTTCGGCTTTAGACCACCCATAATATTGAGCCGCCCAGGTAACTTTCTTAATAATCAGGAAGTTAAAATTACTCAAGTAAGAAAAACAAGGGCAGTCCAAGCTCATTTTCTCCGATGCCCCCAACCCCAATTTTCACAAGGTGACAAGTTTCCATTTTCAACCACCACCCACCCCAACCCCCTTTTTTGGGTGTGGGTTGTCAGAGTAGAGAGAAATTTTCAACATAACATTAACCCCCCAAATTCATAATCTTGTTTTAGCAAAAGTGAAAAAAACAGAGAATAAAAGGCAGTCCTACTGTAAAATTCATTCTACAGTTCCATAATAAATACGGACACAACAAGAAATAAACATTTAAAGAAATAAGAAATGTGAATTTCCAACAAGTTTCATAATCTTGTATGAGCAACAAGTTTCCATTTTCAACCACCACCCCACCCCTTTTTGGGTGTGGGTTGTCAGGGGAATTTTCAAAATTCATAATCTTGTTTTAGCAAAAGGCAATCGTACTGTAAAATTCAACATAACTACGGACAGAACATTTAAAGGGGAACAAAATATGCAAATGAGAGTAACAATGAAGAATAACAAAACTCACCAAGAAGCTCAATCTAGCATGCACCAGTCACTGATAATGTAACAACAGAGTATTCTTGAAAGTAACGTAGTCACTACAAACAAGAAGAAACTTATATATATATAAATAAAAAAAGAGTAGCTGTGAAAAAGTGGAAGCACAAAAATTTCCACCGACAAGTTTACACACTTGGGAAGTGAAATGAAACAAATACAGTATATATGTGGGTCACCTTCACTTTGGCACAAGGGTTAAAAAGTAGAGTGAGATAAAGTTTTAATTGGAGGGGCCATGTATGGAACCATTTTAACAAACAACAGTTGTTGCTCTCTAATAATGTTACTCTTTCAAGACATGCAACGCATATACACTACTGTACTAATTTCTCCATTCAATATTAACCTTACATGACAACTACACTCATAAATTCTACTTTTATTTTGTTGCTCCTGATACTATCACAAGATCTTTTAATTCTTTCGTAACATACAACTTATCAAAAAAATACACGATAAGAAACAAATTCTCACATTATTTACTAATTTTTCTATAGAGACAAGTATTGAAAACTTTTCTAAATTCGACTTCCCTAAATTATTAACGGTCTTAAAAATACTCATCTACTTGACTAATTAAATTTAGCTAGCGGTCTCAAACTCTTGTAAAAACATGTGACTCTTAATAAAAAATCGAGAGAAGTGTTGAAAACACAACTATACTTGGTGAGAATTTGTGAAAATAGTCATTCAACATCTTTTTATCTAGTTAATTTTGAGGATCATTTAAGCAGTAAATATAATTTTGTAATACTTAACCTTTAACGAGTAACACTTTACAATTCCCATCAGTAATAAGCCTGGGAGGCAAAATAGGCAATCTATTTTCACTTTTAATTCTTTACATATTGAGTAGTTTGTGACATAAATAGAGGTCAAGATAATTGATTGTTGCATAATAATTTTGTCCCTATATGTTAATACTATATTCTATATTATTTCCCTTTGTATTTAAAGGCTAAAAATAAAAGAAGCATCTTGTCTTGCCTTTGTTTAGAAAAATAACATTTTGTGGACCCTTTTTCTTAGTAAAGGGATCAAATTGGAGATCATGATTTTCTCTTTTTCCTCGTCCCTTGTGTTACTTTGATCTTTATTAATTTTAGCTTTTAATCATAGTTATTCTATTTGGTTAATTATAATATAGGAAAAGTATCACTTACCTTAGTGGGTTATGACTTATGAGGAGAGCCAATCATCACTTAGTGCACCAACTACACTAACTATATTTGTTTAATTGTTAGGATAATTGCTACTTTTGCTTTTATCATGCATCATTTTTTAATTAATTTCATATATGCTCAGTGAAATTTTAATTGTTGAGATATTAATTAATTTGTAATCAATTTCTATGCAAATAATGAAGCAACCAAATGAGGAATGATCAAATTCACGTGCATTGCCTTAAAACGATACCATTTTATTCCCTCTTTAGGTAACACACCACAACTAGTATATAAAGCACGTGATGTAATCACGAACAAAACAATAGATTTTCTTCTTTAACTTTTCAATTATATCCTAAATAAGATAGGTAATAAGTAGTTAACCATCCTCTAGCAATTTGTTTTCTTAGGGTGTGTTTCGCACCACTTATTTGTTGGTGTTTGATAAGTAAGCAAAATATATTATCTCAATTACATTTATATGTAATCTAAAAAAATATGAGGCAGGGAAATGAGAGGTAAGGGGTGTCGTAGTGGGGTTGTTGTCAATGGGGGTTGGGGTGATTGGAGTGTGGAAATGAAAAAAAAATAGGTTTGAAATGTCATTTATAAAACTTATTTTTCCTAGCTCTTACTTGAAAGATCGTTTTTTCTTATTTTTTAAAGAATTTTTTTTCATAGAGTAAAATATCAAACATTTTAACCAACTAATTATTGAAAATGAAAAGAAGTATGAAAATATTTTCTCCCACCAAAACATACTTAATATTGGTGTTGCTTTCACTTCTCCAAGCTTTTGCAATAAGGAATTGCCAAAAATTGAGTACGCCAATTTGCAATGCACAAAGTCAATGAAGTCATCATCAACACATCACCATACTTGTATTCTTGTGACATAAGGTTAAGTTGAATTACAAATAGATGCTCTGTACTAAATTATCAGTTTGATCGATATAATTGTTGATCACCCTATAAATATAATTTTTTAATATGTATTTTATAGATTCATCTGAATTCAATAATTTTGACTCAAACACTCTTTATAATTTTTTTAAAAAGCACTAATAAGTATGAATAACAAACTTAGAACCAGTAAATCAAATCTGTTATGGGTCCTCTTGCTACCTAATCTTCTTTATTATCTTAATAATAATGGGAAATGACATGTTGAATAGCTAAATGTCCAACCACATTTCGTTTTCTAAGTTTGGTAGAGTAGGATTTTGTACTACAATGAAAATAGACCATAAATTGTCATCATTGGGTCCAATTACTGGTATGGAAGTTAGACAGAGACAGAACTAATGGCCCTCCTAAATTGAAGGCAGCGGCCCAAAAGTTTGGCCCAATGCAAATTATTTAAAATAAAAAATAATTCACAAATATTTTTGACTGCATAGTCAATCCCTTAAACTTGTCAGGATATTTCATAGATAGTTAAGTTAACCATATAAAGTATGTTATCTCTTTTAATTTTATACATCAACTTCAAATAGAAAAATAAATGAGGTTTTATGGCTTATTGAGGTGACTGCATATATTAAAAACGTGCCAGAGTAGAATACATTGGTTATGTTGTTGTATAGATGTTCAATAATAAAGTATTGATGACTTGAGTCAATCAAATCCAATAATTTTGATTTAAACTATATATGTTAACAATTCATCAAATAAATAAAAATAATAATTTTTGAATCAAGTATAGGCCCTCTTCTTGCTATGTGATCTTCTTCAATAATGGGAAATGACATCTTGATTAGCCTCATTTACCAAATATCCAATCCAAGCAGATCTTAGTTTGGTAGAGTATAATTTGTACTAAATTGAAAATAGACCATAAGTTAGTAATGATTGGGCCCAAAAACTGCTGTTCAAGTTAGACAGACAAAGTTATGGCCTGTTTAGATTGCGGGATGAGGCCCAAAGTATTGGCCCAATGAAAATCAAAAGAGGGACCTGAATAATAAATTTTGAATAATTAACAGTCCTCATTCATTTGAGTTAGTATTACTCTAATCTGTAAATAGAATTTTTCTGATGAAAAACTCTCATACTTGTCTTATATAATTTATAAAAATAATGGATCAAAACCTTTCTAAACTATCATGGTTTTAGTAGTTTTATATTTGAATTTTAAAGGTGAAATTAAGCAAATACCCCAAAGAAAAAATTACAAACATATATCCTTTTACATTCATACCCCACTAAATATATTGTATACCCTCCACTAATTTCGTTTAACTTATACTAAATCAGTATAATATATTGTATTGATATCATTAAGATTGATAATTTCGCTTAATTGATACTAAATCAGTATATAATGATACCACAACAATATAAAATGAAATTAATGAATATTAAAATTGATACTAAATCAGTATATAATGATATCACAACAATATAAAAATATAAAATGAAATTAATGAATATTAAAATTTATAGAGAATATATTGTTCTTACCACATTTAGGGAGTAGTTTTCCAAAATTGATTGACTTATGGGTATAATATTTGTTAATGTAGTATAATCTTGACCTTTAAAATTTAAATAAGACACATGTTTCTCATTTAGATGTGCACTTGACGAAATGGAGGAGAGCCGGATCCCCTATTAACTAGTATAAAAATCTTTAAAAATGAAAAAAGATATCCCTATTAATTAATATTTAGTATTAGATCTTTATCGTAATATCCCTATTAATTAATGAAGAATAGTATTGATTGTTAGGGGTAAAACATGAAAAAAAAAAAATATTTTTTATTGATATGTTAAAAGTGACAAATAAAAATAAAAAGTTATTTCAAAAATAAATGACAAGTAAAAAATGAACGGTGAGAGTAATTACCAATCTTGGTTTCAACAACCATATGATATATTATATAATAGTATTTTTGCAACTGTACTTTTTTTTAAATTTGCAACTGAAACATAAAATAACATTTGTATAACACTACAAAATTATCATCCAAAATTTAATTACTTTTTTTAAAACAAATTAAAAACAGAATTTCACATACGGTTGAAATGTTCCTTTGCTTTATAATTTTTTAATGAATATTCCAGATTGTTTCTAGAAATCCACGTTTAAATTAATCAAATAAATCTAATGTTAAATATGCATTTCATAGGGTCCCACATTTCACCCTTCCAACGCAATTTGATCAATCGCTTTCTGCCGCGTTATATCTCAAACTCCTCTTTTTTATCAACTAAAAGTTTATTAGAAATTTTTCTAAAAACATGTATTTTCTTCATTTTATATTACTTGATTAATTTTAACATATTTTTAAAAAACATAATCAAACTATTAAAAATATAGTATTATTTTATATTAAAATTATTATGAGAAAATAACAGTCTTAATTTACTAAAATGAATTTTTAATACGAGACTCAAATAAAATGAAACAAAGAAATATTATTGAAAAAAAAGACGCGTATAACTAAATTTTGAGGGATAAAATAGGAATAATAAAAGATAAACCGACGTCCTTGGTCCACGATTTTGTTGATCCTCTTCTTGGACCAAACCACAGCTCCATCACATCGTCACGATTTCAAGAAAAACCCTAGGAGGTACAAATCAATCCCTCGTGAGTTCAATCGTTGATGGAGATCGCAACGGCGGTGCCGGCGTCGAACGGTGGTGGCGGTGGTGGAATTTCTCCGGCGGAACGCTCCTCCGCCGATGCGATCAATTCGTCTTCATCGCCGTCTGCATCTTCTTCCTCGGGGTTGTCGACGGAGCAGGTTACACGTAAAGATTTGAATTCTTTGGCCAGTAGGTTCGATGACGACGAAGAAGAAGAGGACGTTTGTCGGATCTGTCGGAACCCTGGTGAAGCCGATAATCCTCTCCGGTATCCTTGTGCTTGCAGTGGTAGTATCAAGTATGTTCACCAAGATTGTTTACTTCAATGGCTTAATCACAGTAACGCTCGCCAATGCGAGGTTCGTTCTTCATGCGAAATCTGTTCGTTTGCTTAATCTCTTTCCATCCCTCCCCATATTTTCTTGTTTTAGATTAAGTTTTATTGTTATCAAACTCCTATATTCTTGGACTCTTTTAGTTAAGCTTCAGTGGGTATTAGACTTGCTTGAGAAAGGAGTGGGTATTGTTGTTCTTTCTTTTCGTTAACTCACACAAGGCCTTCCAAAGGATTCTTTACTTTCTGACATGTTTTTCAATCATAATTGAACCTGTTGCTTGTTGTTCTTTACCTCCCTGAAAGTAGAAATCGTCATATCAATTTTGTAAGCTCTTCTCGATGCAACTCATAACTCAATTTTAATAGGTTAATTAACTACTAATTTCATGGTTTGGGTGTAGCTACAAATATATTTTTAACTTGATCAACACAATTACTTTTCAAATTTTTTGGTCTTCTTGCCATCTTCTTTTCTTACTGGTAGATTTATGTCTTCTTTTCCAAGGTATTATCTGGATTTTCACACTTAAAGAAAGAATTTTTCTTGCTGTCTATAGATTGTAAGCTCATTCATTTAGTACAATCTACTATTCATGTAGTATACTTATATAGTGTTGATGTTTAAATTGTTAGGGAGAGTACACTTTTAATAGTTAATTATATTCTCAACACGCCCCCTCACGCGAGGGCCGGATTCTTTTTATGGGCCAAGCACGTGGAAATTCTTTTTATTTTGGGTGGCGGTGAGATTTGAAGTGTGACCATCTCATCTAAAAGCTTAAGTTGTTAGTGAGAACACACTTTTATTAGTTAATTATATTCTCAACATGTGGGAACTAATTGGGCGTGAAGCTTAGTCTTGATGGTATGTTTACATCAAATCCAACATTGATAGTCTATTAGAAGTTCGTATAGAAAACTATAAAGAATTTTTAGGATTAGATGAC
This sequence comes from Solanum verrucosum, assembly GCF_900185275.1. Lineage (NCBI taxonomy): Eukaryota > Viridiplantae > Streptophyta > Magnoliopsida > Solanales > Solanaceae > Solanum > Solanum verrucosum. The sequence goes on along the minus strand of NW_026019969.1, from coordinate 12,575,309 downwards.
GTCAAATTATTGGATATTGAATAAAATAGGTCTATATGGACTGAAATGGATAATGATGATTCTTATAGTGGGTCTTATTTTGGGATTGAGGCATAGATTTTCTTTGTGGTTTGTACTCGTCAACTGAAGTTGTGATTCGAATTTTATAATTATTCTTATTAAATCAATATGAGAAATGTATAACTGTAACACTGACCATAAATGATTCTTTTTCTATGAACATTGACCATAGATGATTCTCACAATAGATTGTGGTTGGATACTGCAGCACATAGCTAACATTGAAAAGTGTGTGTTGTTTTCTGATCTCACCTAGGGTGATCCCTCTATTGGTGGAATCTCACTAAATTTATTTAATTATAACGTAGGTATGCAAACATGCATTCTCATTTTCGCCAGTTTATGCTGAGAACGCTCCGGCCAGGCTCCCTTTTCAAGAATTCGTGGTTGGGATGGCAATGAAAGCCTGCCATGTCCTGCAATTTTTCCTACGTCTTAGCTTTGTTCTTTCTGTATGGCTGCTCATAATACCGTTCATTACATTCTGGATATGGCGGTTGGCTTTTGTTAGAAGTTTTGGAGAAGCTCATAGACTATTCTTGGGTCACTTATCCACGACCATCATTCTTACCGACTGTCTGCATGGCTTTCTACTCTCTGCTAGCATTGTTTTCATCTTTCTTGGGGCAACTTCATTGAGGGATTACTTCAGACATTTGCGCGAACTTGGGGGCCAGGAAGCTGACAGGGAAGATGATGTGGACAGAAATGCAGCCCGTGCTCCAAGAAGACCTGTTGCTCCTGCAAACAGGAATTTTGCTGCTGATGGAAATGAGGAAGATGCTAATGGTGCACAAGGAATTGCTGGAGCTGGTCAGTTAATCCGGAGAAATGCAGAAAATGTTGCCGCTCGTTGGGAGATGCAGGCAGCACGGCTTGAGGCTCATGTTGAACAGATGTTTGATGGTTTGGATGATGCTGATGGTGCAGAGGATGTACCTTTTGATGAGCTTGTTGGCATGCAGGGTCCTGTTTTTCATCTTGTTGAAAATGCATTTACTGTACGTTCTTGCTTTCACTTGCCACCTTTCTCATGCAGTCATTAAATATATTTTTGTACTCTCTAAGCTCTGCAGAAGACCATATTTTTCCTGATGTGTACTGCTATTTCTCTGATTCTGTTGTCTGCAAGCTTAACATGAGAAGTTAACTGATATATGGTGATTTTCCTTCTGTGCAGGTTCTTGCCAGTAATATGATATTTCTTGGAGTTGTGATCTTTGTTCCCTTTTCATTAGGACGAATTATACTCTATAATTTGTCTTGGATTTTGTCCTCTGCAAGCAATCCAGTATTATCAACTGTTATGCCACTTACTGAAACAGCACTTTCCTTGGCCAATATTACTTTGAAGAGTGCATGGATTGCTGTTGCGAATTTAACTCCTACTGCTAATGAAGAGACCAGTTTACTTGGTCAAGTCACTGAAATGTTGAAAGCAAATGCCACTGAATTGAGTGTGGCAGCAAACAATCTCAGCACAACAGTGTCGACTGATCTTTTGAAAGGGTCATCTGTTGGAACATCCAGACTTTCGGATGTTACAACTCTTGCTGTTGGCTACATGTTTATATTTTCTCTAGTCTTTTTTTACCTTGGGATTGTAGCTTTAATCCGGTACACCAGGGGAGAGCCTTTGACGCTGGGAAGATTCTATGGTATTGCTTCCATTGCAGAAACCATCCCCTCCCTCTTTAGACAATTTGTAGCAGCTATGAGGCATCTGATGACTATGATTAAGGTTGCTTTCCTCCTTGTTATTGAACTTGGGGTTTTCCCTTTGATGTGTGGCTGGTGGCTGGATGTTTGCACCATTAGGATGTTTGGGAAGTCGATCACGCAAAGAGTGGAATTTTTTTCAGTATCTCCATTGGCAAGCTCATTAGTTCATTGGGTTGTAGGGATTGTCTACATGCTACAAATAAGTATCTTTGTTAGCCTTCTTCGAGGGGTAAAATTTTCATTAGACTTGCTCTGTTTCCCATCTCTATTTTGCGGATTGTCTTCTTTTACTAATTTACCACAATTCTTTTTGTAGGTCCTGCGTAATGGGGTGCTTTACTTTCTTCGAGATCCAGCAGATCCCAACTACAACCCGTTCCGTGATTTGATTGATGATCCTGTACATAAGCATGCTCGTCGAGTTCTTTTGTCAGTTGCAGTCTATGGAAGCTTAATAGTGATGCTCGTGTATCTGCCTGTCAAACTTGCCATGCGAATGGCTCCATCCATTTTCCCACTTGATATCTCGTAAGATTGTTTCCTGCTCTATTCCTATTGATTTTGGTTTCAATATGTATGTGGTATGTGGATTCAAGCTTTGAACTTTCATCCCTTTGGTGAACTTAAAGAACTGTTATTCTTTGTGCAGTGTATCTGATCCATTTACTGAAATACCTGCCGATATGCTTCTCTTCCAAATCTGTATTCCCTTTGCAATTGAGCATTTTAAGTTGCGTACAACAATCAAATCTCTGCTCCGATATTGGTTTACTGCAGTGGGATGGTCTCTTGGTCTAACTGATTTCTTACTGCCCCGACCTGAGGATAATGGTAGACAAGAGAATGGAAATGGTGACCAAGGAAGGCAGGACAGATTTCAAGCCCCGCATGGTGTACCAGATCGGGCCTTGGTAGGGTTTGCTCCCGATAACAGAGCTAGGCATGCAGCAGCTAGTTCCAACTTCGTAGAAGACTATGACAATGAAGAACAGGCGGATCCTGAGTAAGTTGAACAATGCTCCATGTTTATTAGTCTTGTTTTTATTGCACCATGAACATATTTATTCATTTCTTATGTTGGCAAGTTGAGTCACTTCACTGAAAGCCAATTAGTGTAGGTCTTCTCCAGGACATGATGAAGATCCGCTTTTAATTTTTTAATTTGTGAGGAAATTCTTTATTTGGTCTCATTTTGTTTAGTAGTGTTTTAATAATAGTTGTTGTGGAAAATGTTAAAGGATGGTTTTTAGCTTGATTGATAAGACATCATATCAAAGTTTAATACGTGAATAGCTAAATGTGTTTTGTATTCTTAAAATTTGTGGGAGTTGTATAGAATAAATCCATATTAACAGTTCCAAACATTTTGGCTTCACAGATCAGAAATATAAATTGTGATGGAAGGAGTACTAATTTAGCCTCTTCCCAAATGTGTGAAACACAAAATTAATTTTTAAAAGCTTCCTAGCTTTTCAAATTTTGTTGGCTCCTTAGTTTTAGCATAATTGTACTTGAGCCAGCAGACCAACTGTTTTTGCTTCTACTTTTGTAACTAATTTGCATCTTCTTGATGCCTTCAATGGACCATTTACTTCATCAAAAAAAAAAAAACCCTAGGTAAGTTTATGAATGGGCCGTCTTCATAGAATACTTTTTTTTTGTTTTTTGAGAGAGGTAACAATTCGGTCTCTCATGATATATTGGCTATTATATGTAGGACTAGTGTCTGTTGTTGAGTGGTATTTAGCTAACTCATGACTCATGTGTAGACTGTGCAGTCAGTTCCACTAAGGGATTATTGTAGTATCTTCTCCATTATTAAGCATAAATCACAGTTTGATTGAATGTCCAGTTTGTTCGCTACTTGTTTTATTTGTGTTTTTTCCACTTAATTGTCATATCCATTCTGTTTGCCGCAGGTCGCACACTATTATTACTTCTGTATTATGTATTATTTTTAAAACCCGTTTAGATGTACGTTACTTGAGCCGATGTCCTTTTGGAAACAACCTCTCTTCCTCCATGAGTTAGGGGCAAGGTCTGGGTACACTCTACCCTCTCAAACCCACTTGTGGAATTACACTGGGTATGTTGTTGTAGACTTGTAGTAGATAAAGTGTGTTCCTTGTTGGGTCTCGATATTTGTCAGAGTTAGGGTGATACTTCTAAATGAAAAAAATGTTCAATCTTTAGAGTTCGTTCTTCATTTTTTTTTTCATTTGGACCCCCTCGTATGCGACTAACTTTCCGTTGCTTGTTAATTTTGTTTGTTGGACAAAATTGCTGTTGCACTGCTTATTATGCTCGGCCATAGCTCGTCTTGCTAGTTTCTGTAGGATCTAGTGATTTAAGTCATAAATTGGTGATACTCTGTCTAAGTTCACCTCAAAAAAGCTTTAGCAAGAGTCTTATGTTGTTTGGAAACATCTTTAGCAGGTATGCCTTTGTGCTCCGTATTGTGCTGCTGCTGGTTGTGGCGTGGATGACTCTCCTACTTTTTAATTCTGCCCTCATAATTGTACCGATTTCACTTGGACGTGCGCTCTTCAATTCCCTCCCGTTGCTTCCAATAACACATGGAATCAAGTGCAATGGTATTGCTGTCAATCTAGCCCAGTTGGTTTCTGTTCTTCACCTCGCAATAAAAACGCTGACCTTTTCTTGCTTTTACTTCTCAGATTTGTATGCATTTGTAATTGGAAGTTATGCCATTTGGACTGCCATTGCTGGAGCGAGGTACTCAATCGATCAAGTTAGAACTAGGAGGGTCGCAGCTTTGATGAACCAAATATGGAAATGGTGCGTCATTGTTCTGAAGAGTTCTGCACTGTTGTCAATATGGGTAATGACACCTTTCATTTTGATTCAGTACTTGCACCTCGATTTTTTTCCCCATACTGTTAATTTATTTGTTGATTCACTTTCCAGATATTTATTATTCCCGTGTTAATTGGACTGCTTTTTGAACTTCTGGTCATTGTGCCAATGCGAGTCCCCATTGATGAAAGTCCAGTCTTCCTTCTTTATCAAGATTGGGCTTTAGGACTGATCTTTCTAAAGATTTGGACCAGGCTGGTAAGTGCCTTATAGTTTATTTACATTATTATGAGCTTTTGGTTTTACCTGTTTTATAAGACTGACGTGGGGGTTTGAATCTTTGGATGTTACATGTTTTTTTGTCTAGAGCATTTCCTTTCCCTTTTGTTATATGTTGTAGCCTATTCAAAAAAAACATTTTGGGGGTGGGGCTGTTAATTCATGATTGATCTGCATCCCCCCCCCCCCCCCCCCCCAAACCCCCCACACGATTTCTGCATATTGCTCATTTGATGTACAACTTTTCACTGTAGAGCAGGATTTCAGTTTTCACTTTGTTTATATATGACAAATATTCCTTCTCTAGGACCTCCTATTGCTCCATGTTTAAGATCAAAGCTGTTTGAAAACAATCATACCCCCCAGAAGCAATAGCAAGAATTTTTTCTAGTGGAACATTTTTAACAATCCATGCAGTTCACTAATATGGATGTCATTTGGCGTCCAAGTATCCCTTTGTGTGTATAAATGCACATTAGTTACTTCACATTGGCATATCTATATCTACTCTACCGATTTCTTAACTTGACTTGTGCTAAACAGGTTATGCTAGATCATATGATGCCACTGGTGGATGAGAGCTGGCGACTGAAATTTGAGAGAGTGAGGGAGAATGGTTTCTCTAGGTTGCAAGGATTTTGGGTGCTTCGGGAGATAGTCCTTCCTATCATCATGAAGCTGCTTACAGCATTGTGTGTTCCATACGTTTTGGCCAGGGGTGTGTTCCCAATACTTGGTTACCCTTTGCTTGTGAACTCTGCCGTTTACCGATTTGCTTGGATTGGGTGCCTTGGTTTCAGTCTCTTCTGTTTCTGTGCAAAGCGTTTCCACGTATGGTTCACCAATCTCCACAATTCTATACGCGATGATCGTTATTTGATTGGTCGAAGACTTCATAATTTTGGGGAAGAGGTACTTCAAAGGCATAATGAAGTAGAGGTGGGTGGAGAGGGGGAGATCCCTCTACTGAATGGGGGGGATGTCGAGGAGGTTGCTGATATAGGACTAAGACACAGGCGTGGTATTATGCAAGATGCTTGAAGTCTGTACCAGGCATGATCCTCAGCTGCCCAATAAGGTTTGTGGAGGTGGAGGGAGGGGTGAGGGGTAAGGGTAGGCTGAACAAATTGCAAATGGATTAAGTATTATTTCCAATTTGTATTAGTTTTGAGCAGTTTCTCTATCAGTAATATTTACTACTTGTGAATATGTACTCTTATAACTTGGTGCTGACATAATTAGTGGATTCAATTTCAGGGGAGTCTAGTTTGTCTACTTTCTTTTGGAGCACTCTTTCCCATTTATGCTAGAGAAGAAATAGATCCATGAAATTAAACGATAATTTGGAACACACCAAGTACCAGATGACTGTACGTTTTTATTTTTCAAAAATTGCCAGTACCCCACATTCTGACCTTTAAAATTTCAAAATTATTGCTCCTTTTCGAAACCTTTGTATGCTTTAAAGACAGAATGATTCTATTACCTATCTCAATCTTTTTCTCCAAGCGTGTGTTTACTGGCAATATATTTCAAAGTATTGATTGACAGAAATATGTGTAACATGATATGTAGATCCAAAGGTCATTAATAGTTAACTCCATAACGTGTTGCTGTTAGTAGCAGACAATGGAACACCAATATGTGCACTATTCACTTCAGTTTTAATAAACGCAGTGTCCAGACCATCTTGCATGCACTTCAACTTCCACGAGATATCTGTTGAACTCCCACCAACAGTTATCAATCTAGATAAATGAAAGTGCTGCTATCCACCAACAAACTATTATACTAGAAAATGAAACGGCAGTTTCAAAACATGCACCCGAAAACCCACCCCCACACACTGAGGACGTTGTAATGAAAGAAGTTATCAAACAAACACAGCCAAATAAATAATCCAAAATAAACAAGAAAATCCATAAATAAAAAATACCAGCGCAAAGGTTCTGAACAAAGTTGGATGTCCAACAAATTCCAAACTGAACCAAAATGCAACCCAACAATATCTGATAGTCAAACACTTAAAGTCTAAGAATGTCTTTTAAGAGAAGTCAGATTTTCTGGGTGAAGAAAATCCAGAATTAAAAGCACACTAGAAACGAACAAATAATTGATGGCGACAAACATTGGATATCGTCAGAACTCAAGAAACCAGACCATCATTCAGTGACAATGAAGCCAACTGATCAGCAGCATTACTGGCCTGCTGCTGAGGAACATTCCTCAGAACGTCCATCGCCTCTGCAACCTTGGCTTTCAGAGCCTCAGGAGACTCAAGCAAGTGCAATACCTCTGTCTGGTCCATCTCCAAAAGCATGCCAGTTACCTTCGCTGCTGTTTCTGGTTCAAGCTGTTCGACCAAGGGGTACAGATTTTCACCTAGCATCTGCAGACGAACCACAGCAATTATCCAAAGGGGAAAGTAAAGCATGATCAACACTCATCAGTTTCAACTTTTAACATCTATATTTTTCTGTTGGCATTTAGACGTTAAGAACAAGTTACATAGGACTGGATACACCTCTTCTTTATATGTTTATTTAAAATAAAAGGGGGAGAGAAAGAAAAGGTAGCATCAGGAAAATTCATCCAGAAATCTGACATCATTTTTCTAAAGTGAAGTGCTGTAAAAAAAAAAAAAAAAGTCTTTGATAGTATTTAACAAGATCCTCCCTCCACTGCTTTTAGTAGAACTTGGGTTGGCTTTACATTACATAATTTGAGAGAATGGTTGAATTGACTATGTGTTGCTTGGTAGACATAAATGTCTTGTCAAATTTGGAATGATCTGGTATTATTAGTATGCATTTGCAATTAAACTTTGGCATTTCTCAAGTCCATACTCTTCAGGTGAACCAAAAGGAAAATAAAGGGAGAACAATTAAAGAAAAAATGAAAGACCAGCATAATACCTTCGCCCCATAGTTTATAGGAACCAAACCTATCTACAAGTAGAACCAAAACTGCATTGACATGCTTAACTTGAATTTATCAAACTCTTGAATCTATTTCAGTTTAATAGGAAAAATAAGTTCGGATATGTTAAAAGGTTAATTGGAGGAAGAGCTTGATGTTTCCAATCCCAGAAGTTCTAAACAGTCCAAATCTAGCTGGCATTTTGGGTTGTGAAGTAGGATCACTACCAAAAAAGTATTTGGGATTATTCCTTGGAGCTAAGAACTAAGGTGCAGACATTTGAGAGAGGGTACTTGATAAATGTGAAAGGAAATTGCCAAGAGGAAAGCTCAGTATTTATCTATAGGGGAAAGGGTCATTTTGGTGAACATTGTCCTGGACTCCCTCCCCACATACATCATGTTCTTAGTTCCTATTCCAATCAAAGCAAAAAGGGTAAGAATTGATCAGCGGAGGAATTTAATTTGGGAGGACAGCAGGGAGACATAAAGACTTCATCTTGTTAAATGGAAGACTCTCATTTCCAGCAAGAGAGTTGGAGGTATGACATCAGTAATCTAACACTACATAACAAGAGAATTAATGAAATGGCTTTGGAGATACAACATCAAGAAGCAAGCTTTACAGAGACAGGTCATCAGTTACATGGGTGAGCAATTGGAACACTGGAGTACCAAACCAGTCAGAACATCACTATAGAATAGACAATTGGAATCCGTAAGGCATCTCTGGGAGAAAATTGTAACAAACACGGGTTTTGAGATGAGAAATGGGAGAACTTCATTCTGGAATGATTTCTAGCTTGGTCACGAAGCACTGAAAGCCCTTTTCCCTGATTTATTTTTCCTCTCATCTTCGCCTAATGCCACAATAGAAGAACATTGAAGCTCTAAGGGTTGGAACTTATCCTTCAGAAGGCTTCTCAATGACTGAGAAGTTAACAGAATCACTGATTCTAGAAGGCTTTACTTGCAGTGTTGTCAAAGGGAGCAACCACTCAAAATTCACAGTCAGAGCAGCATACAACTATCTATCATCTACAGAGCAGTCCAGCACCACTCAAAGTTCAGTTTTTCATGGCTAGTAATAAGAAAACCTTTATTAGTAGACATCTCTGGCAACTTTTTGTAGAGTTAGTTGAAACTACTTGGGTGATGCCCAAGGACACTTTTGGCCTGACATGCAGATGGAACAGTATGAGGGGGAGAACCTGTCACAAGGAATGGTGGAAGATTGTTCCAGCTTGCATTTGATGGGAAATATTGAAGGGGATGAATGCAAGATAATTTGGAGGCAAGAGCAGCCCAACCCAGAAAATCATGAGAACATGCATTTTTATTTTTTTTTGATAACCAAGAGAACATACATTTCTCTTTTTTATTTTTGGTGTAAAGAACAATTTGTAGATGATGCAACATCATTGAAAGATCTTTTGCTTCCTTGTAAGAATTACTGGGGTTTGTACTTGTAAATATTAGATATCAGCCCTGATTCGGGCGCTGATGAATATAACATGTTACCATCCTCAAGAAAATAGTCAAAAGGTGCAACTTTTCTTTGTTTCCCTACACCTTTCAAATTTTATTTTCGACCAAGAAGCCTTTATAAATTTATCTCTTTAGGCAGGAAACTCGAGCTAAAAACTATGGTGATGAAACAGGAAAACAGAAAAGGACAATTCCTTCCATGTTCATGGAAATCAGCTTTAGCTCTTATAGAAGGAGAATCATACCGTCCTTTGCTCTGTTGGAGAAGCATTAGCCAGAGCAGTAGCCAAAGCCCCTACCGGAATTGGTTGGGCAATTCCTGCATCACGCACAGGCATGCCACCCATATCATATGGGACAGAGAACATGCCACCACCTACTCCTGGAAAGCCAACATCAGGAAGGCCACGTCCTGGAGGATATCGATATCCACGCCCCCTCGGAAACATCTGACATGAAATCAAATTCTGAGCACTTCTATAAACACACCATACAAATGACAACCAAATTTGCCACAAACCTGTTGCTGCATCAGCGGAACTGGCTGCTGTCCTTGCTGCAATGGAACAGCACCTCCACGTCGGCCACCCGGACGTTGACCTTGCTGCCCTTGCTGAACCATGGGCATAAAGAAATTCGGCATAGGCCCCCCACCAGGCCTCATTCCAGGTACAAGTTGCTGCTGATATCCAAAACCAGCCTGACAAGTAAAAAAAAAGTAGATGAGCACAATTCAATTTTATCAGCAACACCTCAAATTCCAAATTAGCTCGGGTATATGGTTCCAGTTGATCATACGAATCCTCATTAACTCAAAGCCAGACAATATTTAAATGCGATTTGAGTACAAGATAAATGAACAAAAGAATAATATTTTCTTTCATTCTATCATTTATTTGAAATGTTATCTCTTCATCTTTAACTTCCTACTCTTTTTAGATCACCCTCTAAAACTATTGAGTTGTAATCACAGGACAAGGCATCAGCAACTCATTAATACTCTCCGTCTAATAAGCCTCCTACTCACATTAAAAATTTTCAGTGATAGCAAGGAATATCCAAACAACGTCAGAAAATATGTTAGCAGAGTAGAGAGTCAAGTATCAGCATGACACAAAACGTATCAAAAAATATATCTCGCATGCTTCAGAAAAATTTATAGAGGAGCTTGAGAGCTCTCATTATAAAATGAGGAATGTTAAACTCGTATCCTCTAATCTCAACCACATCCATCAGACAAGGTGCCAACTTCAAATACAGAAAAGACAATCTAGGACATAACATCTGAGACTACTTGTTTTTAGTCTCAGATGTTATGTCCTACATTGTCTTTTCTGTATTTGAAGTTGGCACCTTGTCTGATGGATGTGGTTGAGATCTGAGACTACTTGTTAGGTAGCAAAACAATTGAGAAGCGCTCATCAACATCAGAAAATACAAACAGAAAATGAGACATGCAAGATTCAAAAGGTACTAAGTTACGAGAGCATTTAAACCGGATATCCACAACGATTTATTACTTGTGGGGGAAGCATGGCTGGTTGTGGCTGGCCGTAGAATATTTGTTGACCTAGACCAGGACCGCCAGGAGGATACATAGGCAGTCTAGGTGCAACTGTAGATGCCATTCCAATTGGACGCATCTGAGAAAACTGAGCCTACATTTTCAATCAAAGAAAAATAATATGTATTAGTATCACCATGTAAGGGACTATGAGTAAATAAGATAAGTTGGAAATGCCTACTAAATCAATATATCTAGCAAGCATGGAGCAGAGCTTATATTCAAAAGAGGCAAGATAACCTATTGTCACTGCGGTGATATATGGGATATTTTTTTTGAGAAGGGCTGCGGTGATATATGGTACATTGTCACTGCGGTGATATATGGGAGGTTAGAATAGCCACACAATAAAAAGATTTGAATTCACCATCAATTTATCATCTCTTTTTTTATAAAATGACACTTTTGGTCCTTCAGGACACCAGCTGCAACAACGTCCCAAAGGCTTTCTCTCTTTTTGGTTTTCTTTGCTCAGTTGTGAAAGACTCAAAAGAAATTTAATGGATTATTAAACAAAAACAAATCTTTAAGATGGGAAAAGATTTGGTTACTAATTCAGTCAGAAGTTGACAAAGTCAACAAATAAGCAAAGGCTCTCTTGCAAAATCAGATAACAAATTCAGAAAGACAGAGACAAACTACATGCACTTTTTTTTCAATTCTTTAAGCCCAAAGAAAGATGAATAGAAATACCTGTAACCTTGCTCTTCTCTCTTCCTTGCGTTGCGCAAGGGCAACATACAGAGGTTTGCTAACAATCATCTTTCCATTCATCTCTGCAAGCTGCAAAGGAAAGAATTAAAAGTTAAAGCTCTACCTTGCCCGTGTTCAGTTGACTTTTACCTGCTGAATTAAAAGAGTTAAACTAACACACCGCTCTTGAAGCCTCTTCGGGAGATGAGAATGCAACAAATCCTGATCCTTTGCTTACTCCACTAGGATCTCTCATAACCTATTTGAATAAACAGCAAATGTCAAAAAAAAAAAACTCTACATTGCCAGTATACCCTCATTGTTGATGAATACAACTTTACAATTTTCAAAAAAAAAAAAAAATCTACATTTCCAATCAAATTGGAGAACTGGAGATTTATTTAAAATTTGAAAAACAGAAAAGACAACTTACCTTGCATGAAGTGATTGTGCCATATGTAGAGAACATTTCCTTGAGCTTGTCATCACTAATGCTGTCATCTAAATTTTTTATGTATAGATTCAAACCTTGTGATTTATCAACTGCCTCCTTGGCACTTTGCTCATATCGATTTTTCAATTCCATTTCCCTCTCTGATTTCTTCTGAGCTCTTCCTACAAACCATTCTTTGTTATCAAATTTGTGACCATTCAAAGCTTCAACTGCTCTAGCAGCATCTTCAGCATTTTCAAAGTTAATAAATCCAAAGGACCTAGATTTTCCATCTTCATCCTTCATAATTGCAATGCTAGTAATGGCACCAAATTCACCAAAGGCTTTATTGAGATCTTCTTCTAATGTTGCTTCAGATAAATTTTTCACAAAGACATTGGTAAATCTTGTCTTATCTACAGCGCTATCTCTTTCTTGCTTACGAACGAAGGGTCCAACATATACTTGCTTGTCATTCAGCAGCATACCATTCAGTTTCTCAATAGCTTTTTGGGCAGCATCCTCACCGTCATACTGCACAAACCCATACCCCTTGGACTGACCTGATGAATCCACAGCTACCTTACAAGACAGGATATTTCCAAATGCAGAAAATGTATCATGTAGTGCTTTGTGGTCAATTGCCTTGTCCAAATTCTAAAAAAACAAACAGCAAAGGAAGTAAGTTGAGAATATGGCAAAAAAGCTTCCAATCCATCAAACAAGAAAAAATCTCTACAGATTCCATAAAAAGACCTTAATAAATATGTTTGCAGTGCCACTTCTTCGAACAGTTGGGTCCCGGTTTGAGTACATTATCCTGATGGGCTTTCCACTGAGAGGAGTAAAGTTTAGCACTTCCAAAGCCCTTGCAGCTGTGACGAATACAATTGTTAAAATTGTCAATAAGACACCAAACAAAGAATAGGGTAAATGTGTTGAAGAAACACAATAAAAAACCTAAAAGTGAATGGGAGGGATGATTTGCTAAAGCATTCTTTTTTTTCCTTGCCACTACCGGTGATGGTCATCTGTTTAGTCTATTAGTGAAGCTGACTAACATTTTGTAGTGCTTTGGACACGAAAAAACTGACGACTAACAGATGCATAGGCAGAATACTATAAGAGACTGATTTGGTGATTAAAAGGTACCTACATTCCACTTGGAAAATTGTGATGGACATGATAGCATAATATGTGCACAAACTTGCCACAACACAAGGAATATCAGCACAGGAACATACACACACATGTACATACTTATCAAATAACTGAACAGTCGGGCACTCAAGCGTGCACCAACACAAAATTAGGTGGTAAGGTCAAACTGGAAATTAGTGCAGTTGTACTCAAATAAGAAAAAAGCTCTAGGACTACAGGATATTAAATATCAAGGATTCACACTTCCATCTTACAGAAAAGGGTTGAAAAAAACAACCAAAAAAAACAGCCAGTTGTAACTTTCTCATTTGTCTAACTGATATATTCTAGGTTGCTAATCCAAAAGAGTCACTGCAAGCAGCACAATTGCAGTTGCAATACAATAGGATACTCGCAGTTTATTTTCCCAAATAGTGTTCTATAAGTCATCACACACATACAACAAAAAAATTCTTACTGAAGAGGCCGACTGTTGATATATGGAGAAAGTTACCTTTAAACATGAAAAAAAAATAAAGAACCCCTATGTTACCAGTTTCAAAAAGAAAAGTACCCCTCCCAAAAATCACAAAAAAGAGACCATCTTTCTCCCACATAATACAACAGCTTGCACTTACCCAAAAGAAAATTAACACCTAGCTGAGAAATTCACAACTTAGATCATCTAGACCACAAAACACAGGAGAATAATATCATGTGAAAACTAGGCTCCTCAATGTAACCTCAAAAGATATTTAAAAAGATGATTTAAATTTTCATTATCAACTCCAGTTGTGGCAATTATTAGTTCAATGCAGGCCAGCAAACCAATTGTGGCAATTATTAGTTCAAATTTCTGGGCATACAAGGAACACCAAAAAACAACAATGATAACAATTACTCCCTCAGTTTCAAAAAAAAATGACCTAGTTGTTTCATTTTTAGTCTGTTTCAAAAATAATGACCCATTTCCTTTTTTGGCAACACGTTAACTTCAAATTTCCATGTGGCATGTTTAAGGCCACAAGATTAAAGGGCATTTTGGTATATTTGACATAACTTTAATTTAGAAACACAAGATTAAAAGTCTTCTTTCTTTTCTTAAACTCTGTTCCAAGCCAAACTAGATAAAAAAAAATTAAACAGAGGGAGTACGTTTCAATGACAAACTAGTTGCTGTAGGCCATAATGAATACAAGTAGCTCCATTTAGACAACTATCAATACAGTATTTATTGCATTTACGAAATTAGACAATTCAGTTTCAAAACAAAGCGAGAGTAAAGTCAAGTCAAAAGCGAAAACAAACCATCTTGCGGGTTCCCATAATTAACATAACCATAACCGAGCGACCTCTGGGTAGTCAAATCCCTGCAAACCCTAACCGAAACAACTTGTCCTAGCTGATTGAACAGATCATACAGCTGTGAATCGGTCACATTGACATCAAGGTCACCCACGTACAGAGACGTCACAAACTGGTTCACACCACCAGCATTCGCACCCTGTGGCTGCACCTGAACCTGCGCCATCAAAATTCAACACAAAAACCAAAATAATTTTCTTTTTTCAGATTTTTTTGTGATTTTTTTTTTGACTTCCCTCTCCTCTTTTTATTCGCAGATACAAAATCTCACAATATAAATAAATTCAAAAAGCCGACGTCTATCGAACTCGAAATTGATAGAAGTAGAAGATATACTGAAACCCTAGAAATTTTGATGTTTTTCCGATAGATTATGTTTTTCGCTTTTTTCGATTTTTTAGTAGGATAGATGATAAAGAGAGGAGAGGGAAGGTGGATAGGTCGGAGATCCGACGAGACAAAGGATCGCCGCCGGCAACGCCGAAAAGAGGAAAGGGTTTGTGTAGGAGAAAAAGATAGGGGGAAAATATAGGGCAGCTTTAAACTGCACAATTGCAGAAGAAGGAATAATTTGGGAAGGGTTTTTTTTTCCTTATACAAGTTAAAATGGGTTTGGGATTTTTGTGTGTAAGCAAAGCCCTAAGATAATTTACGGAGCAAAATATACGCCGTTCGATTAGGAGGGAAGTGGGTCCTACTTGACGTGGTCCGATGAAATCCCTACTGTTAGCTGGCAGTTGCGATAAGGAGATTTCTTATTGGCTACATGAGCGACTCATTCAACTTCCTCTATTTTATTTCATAGTATAACCAAAAATTACTGTTATACTATTGGCAAAAGTAATTTTTAAATTTAAATAAATCATAAAATCTAAAATAGTCGATTAGTTAAACATTAGAAAATTATTTTTGTGTGAGTGAGATTGTTAGAGAAATTCCGATTAGGATTTTTTTCTTTTTCGGTTTCCCACTCGGTGTTCAGAGCTTCGACTAAATTCAGATCGTGCTCTGCAGGGTCCTTTCGGGGGTGGCGCTCCCAACAGATTTTCTCCATATCTAAGGTTCGAACACGAGACATCTGGTTAAAAGTGAAGCACTGTCATCAGTGCACCACAACCCATGTTGGTCCAATTAGGATTATTCTATACACTCAACAGACATAGAAACCTTAAGATGAGGAAAAATTGTTCTATTAAAAAAAAAAAAAAAAACTAATGAATAAGAATTAAGATATGCATATCAACGAGTCTTCTTTGATACAAAGAAGGTGGGTTTAAAAAAAATTACGCCAATCAGTGTTGTAACTCTAAGTGAAAATTAATATTGATATCACGTTTAGACATAAATAAATAAAAATTGATTTTTCCCTCATAACCCTCCGCAGCCCGGCGACCTCTAAAGCGAGGCCGACTGAACTTCGGCGTCGGCGACTTATGCACTTCTAACACACAAAAAGAAGGAACAAAATTAAGTAGTGAATTAAACGTACCCTGTATATATAAAAAGGTATCCTTCGGAAATGATAAAAAGATGGAATCAAAAGAGTCATCATCAAATCATGTATTTGTGTTTGGTGACAACGCCTCAACATCATAAGTGTTCTTGTTATATAATAATCAGCAGAATAATCACTCAATTATGAAATTTCTTAATATTCTCGAGACAAACAGAATAAGAAAAACAATTAAAAAAAATTCAAATTGGCCTTAGAAATGTTGATTTGAATTTTTATCCTTTATTAGAACAATATATAATATACAAAATAATCATTCACTATATTTTAAATATTTAAGAATAGTAATCTGATTAGTATGTTTAAGAATAGTAATTTGACTATATTTATTTAATTTTGGACTTGGAAACAAATTAAATATTATGTATTGATATTTTTCTTATTTGAATTATATAGTATGACTTATTTATAGAAAAATAATAAACATATGAAGGACTCAAATCTAACTAAAACCACCATAAAAAATAAAAAGTTTGAGAGATGGTTAACTAAAATGCTTTTGGTTTGGTATGCACATATTGTAACTAGAGCTGTCAAAAGAATATGAAAAATCGATTGAATCTAAGTGAATCGAAGTGATTTATGCTATTTTTTAAATAATATCGTTGACTTTTATTTAAGTGTATAACCGTTCCGAACAATTAGGATGGCCTTTTTAATTTATGAAAAAAATCAAAATAATTCCGAACCGAACCAAATAATTTATATATTAATAATATGTTAAATTTTTATATATATATATATATATATATATATATATATATATTTTATAATAATTTTCAAATATAATATAACCTAACTCCTAGGCCGCTAGTGACTAGACAACTTTGGATTTTTGCTTTATAATTAACCTTTATTTAAGTAAGTTTAAAATTACAAGATACTATTATAGATACTTTATTAAACAAACGGGAAAATGCATAAATACCCCCAGCCTATTCCCAAAATCTCTAAGACACACTTAACCTTTACTAAGGTCCTATTATTCCCCTGAACTTGTTTTATATATAATTTTCTACCCCTTTTGGACATACGTGGCACTATCTTGTGGGCCCAGCGCGTGTTGACAATTTTTTCAAGGATAGTGCCACATAGGCCGAAAAGGGGTAGAAAATTAATTAAAAAATAAGTTCAGGGGGTAATAGGACCTTAGTAAAGGTTAGGTGTGTCTCAGGGATTTTGGGCATAGACTGGGGGGGTACTTATGCATTTTCCCTTAAACAATACACTATGTAAACACTCTTATTAAATGTTTACGATCAAACAATACGACAACAAAGTTTTACATTTTTGTCTTCTTCATGAAGAATTAAAGTACTTTTTCAAAAATATATTTGCGAAAGGAATATTTAATAGTAGTATATTTTGAGGTGATATTTTAAAAGTAAAAAAAATAAAAAAATAACTGAACCATACCGATACTAAAGAGAAACCAATATGATTGGAATGGTTTTTAAAAAATCTAAATTTTGTTATATATATATATAATATTATATAAAATAACCAAAAAAAATTGGAATGATATAATTTCTAAAAAAACGACCAAACCGTACTATTGACACCCCTACATATAATGATAATGAAAATGAATTAAAACTTTTCTCTTATTTTCACGAAATAGTTTACTCTACTCCTATAAATGGTGCATCTAAAAAAAAACACAACAATATTGTGATTAATTCTATTTTTGTCAAAAACAAAATATTATTAGTTTTTTTTTTTATCAATTTTAAACAAATTTCACATCAGACAAAATAATTATTCAATTATCTTTGTAATATTTAGAAATTGTTGTTTTTTTTTTAAAAAAGTTGGTTATTATCTCTATCCTATTTAAATTATGTACCTAAATTTAAAACTTCAAAATTATTTTTTTTTTAAATTGAGGTAAATTTGTCCTCGTTCTTAAAACAAGGATACTAACATGATTTAGTAGAAGGAGAAACACAACCTTAAATAATTTTATTGTCATAAAATAAGAATCTCCAACTTTTCGTAATTGAATTTTTTTCATAATTTACTTAAAGACTCCAAGTAATAAAAAAAATTAATCTACTCAATTCTTAATATGGATTCCACTTTATATTCATGATTCATTCTTATCTTGAATTATATACACTTTTTTTTTATTAATTGAGGTGAACAACCAAAACAATGAAAAATAACATAAACCAATAAATCATTTATAGAAAAAGATCCAAGTAAGACACAGTAGCTCCAAGTAATTAAAAAAACCAATCTACTCATTTCCTATTATAGATTCTACTCTATATCCATGATTCATTCTTATCCTAAATAATAAATAATATACACTTTTTTTTTATTAATAGAAGTAAACTGCCAAAGCAATGAAAAAACACATAAACTAATAAATCATTTATAGTAAGAATATATATGTATTTAGATTTTATTTTTTTCTTGTTTTTTATTGATTGTCTGTAATGAAATACTTTTCTAAATTATAACATAAAATTCACTTGCATTATAAATAGATAAATTTTAGAAATCTGCTACAAAATGTACCTCTATTTTCACTAATTATTTGTATAATTTCTACATTCAAATATATTTATAAAGTTATTGTTTACATGCTATTTTTACTTTTTTAAAATATATTAGAGTTTTGACTATTATTATTAGTAAATTGGTTTTATCTTTTATGTATGTTTTATTTCAGCATTCGTTATCAACATATGCACTAGTATTTTTCACTTTTTTTAACCTAAAAATAATATTTCTTTTTCGATATAATTTTTTCATACGAATTTTAAAAACAAAAAAAATTCATAAAATTTTAAAAGTGAAAATAAAGGTAAGAGTTAATAATGTGAGGATAGATAAATATTTATAAAATTAATTAGAATAATTTGTTCAAGTTGAAGGAAAGTAAAATTGAAGGTATAAATATTTTCTACTACTTTTTAAAAAAAATTAAGTTTGTCGATCTCCGATTATAAATTTTCGCTGACCAGATCTATAGGAACTCGACTATCTACAGTCTACTGTTTTTTTAGTTCTATTGGATGTAAATGGTTTTCACTAATTCACCTTTGGAAGAGATATTATGCATTTTTGAACAAACATCTCATAAATTAGATTTACTTTACTATTCTTTAAAAATATTTATTTTGGTTATGATGTTTGACCAGATTTTTAAAATATACAAATATTTATGTATAGTAACAGAATATATGTCTTGATATTATGCATTTTTGAACAAACATCTCATAAATTAGATTTACTTTACTATTCTTTAAAATTTTTTATTTTGGTTATGATGTTTGACCAGATTTTTAGAATATACAAATAATTATGTATAGTAACAGAATATATGTCTTGATATGAGAATTACGTTTGGTTTTTTTTTTCTCTTGAAGCACAGATTTAAAGTATATTTTAAAATTTTAAGTCAAAAGTCATCTTACCAAAACATTGTATTTTTATTACCATGTATAGTATGAAACAAAAATTTGGTATGATAATATTTAATTTACAATACGGTATGATAATATAATAACATAAAATTATATAAATAAATAGTTTGAAATAATTACAAACATGATTAAAGAAACTTATATAAAATAAAACTTCTAACATGATTATACAAGTACAAATAATCTAATTCCTTAACTTTCTAATAATAAAATAATCATTATTTCAATTTTTTTTTTATCATACTATACAATTTACTTCCCAAAAGAAAATAATCAATAAAACTTATAGTATTATAATAAGAACATCACTCTACCATGAATAAAAATAAAATTACTTTCAAATAACTAAATAAAATATGATAATTTTGATACATATAACAAAATCATGAAGACAAATAATAAGTGAAAAATAAAATTTTGCTACATATTTTTTAAAGAAATATTATGTAATATATAACCACCTTCACTATGTTACTAAATAGTAAAGATGCAATATTATAACTTGTTATTTGAGTTACTCTTAATCAGTGTTTTCAAAAACGTTTTTGGGGCGAGTCCCAGGGCGAGTCTCGGGGGGGGGGGGGGGTACCAAAAACGCTCTGGGGTGTAAATGAAAGATGTAGATCCATAAGACGTAAGTCCTTGGTGTAAAAACGTACGCTCGGGCACTTTTAATTTATTTATTTTCTTTAAATCACATTTTTATTATTGGTGTAATGATATTTCTCAAATAGTAATTATAATACATTTTTCTTCATTATTGATTATTAATGCTTATCTCAAATAAAAATCATAAATCATTTTAAAGATTTACTTTTGTTTTTTTATTAGTAATAAAACTATAAAATTGAATATATATGAGACTACACCCTGTAGATCCGTGGGACTTATGCCCTGTGTCTTGGGGCTTACGCTTCGCCCTATACTGTATAAAACGTCTCGCCTCACACCCCTGCCTTTTAAAATACTGCTCTCAATCTTCTTATATCTATAGATTAAAAAATTACTAAGTACCATTCATTTATTCAAGAATTATGAGAGTCAACAATGTTAATTAAAGATTTCAACACATAATTTGTGTAAGATCTGTTAGGTGAGCCCCGAGCATTGAACGTTAGGCGTGTTGAGGACGTACATTCAAACGCTTAGTACACAAATCTTACAAAACTAAGCCCCATACTTGAGTATCAGGACGTTTTACTAGAGCCCGCCTAGGCAAAGCCCCGAGGCGAATGGGTATGTTACTCCTACTTCCCACCGACCTCCCTGGGCGGTTTGTGAGTAACGGTCACTCTCCCAGACTCACGGCGTTATAAGAAAAGTAAAGGGAACTCTCACACGCAACGCTTTTTATTCCGCTGTCGAACAGTGACTCTTCTTTCCTCACGATTCTTTTCCTTCTTCACATTAATTAAGGAGGCTTACCAAACACGATTTCCGCGCAATATTTTCTCTTTGAATGAATCAGATCAACAACTCTGCAACAATACCAACATTTTCATCCTTCAATTCCAATGGAGTCCGTTCTCAATTTCAACTCAATTTCTCCGTTTTGCGTACTTAACTATCGCCTTTTTCCGACCACGTTCTCTTGCTCGGCCCGTCCACTTTCAGGAGATCCATCCGTTGCTAAATCTCGCCGATGTTTATCTCAACAGAAACTTTCTCGATCTCTTCCTCCGGCGTCTCTTCCTTCAACCTCCGCTAATGCCGCTGCTTCTACTTCAAATTCTCAGTCTGTAAGTGGACGCCTTACTATTCGTTGTTTAGTTTTTTTTCTCTTAGTTATGTTTCAGATTTACCAGAGAATGTCTCCGTTTTGGTCGCCAAGATTATATCAGACGCGTTTATTGTTAATAGTAACCAATTTTTTTTAATCGAGCGATCCAAGTAACTTGAGTTACCTCTCTATTACATACCTGGTTTGCAGGTTTTCTCTCTAAGAAAACTAATCGTTCTATGTTTCAGAATTTAAATTTTGAGAGTGAAACAAGTTTTTCTTGATTAGATTTTTTGGTGTATGCCTTTTAAAATATTTTAAGTTAACCTTTGCAATTTATTGGACTTATTTTATTTCAAGAAACTTATAACTTCTATGTCCAAATTCAGAAGTTTGAATCTCAAAATTCCTTGAATCTTGAAATTTCACCAGTGCCACATAAATTGACAGTATATTAGATATTATTCATGGCTGAGTTTCCCGTTGATTGAGTAGAACTATGGTGTTAAGGTATTTGAGTACTGTGAATAACAATAATTAACACTTGGTGCAACACTAACATAGTATGATTTAGTATGCTGCATCACATGTCTAGCTTGATTTCCAATAATTAATGCTTTCAATACTCATACTATGATTTGGTATGCTGCACCATATGTTTAGCTTTTGTATGAACTTTGTATTTTTTTCATTGATATATAACAAGCTAAATTTAACCAAATATCGAAACATGTCACATTACACATCAACATGTACAAAGATGGTCAAGAGTAGGAGGAGAGGGGGGTCAGGATAGAGGTAGAAGAACTGCTTTGATGTTAACCCATCCTTATTTTGCTAGTTTTTTTTGGTTGGAGATATTTCTCCAATTTTGTGATTTGCTCAACCTAATGAGTTACTTTTGACTTTTCAGCCAAGCGATGGACATTACTCAGTTGGTGACTTTATGACTAGGAAAGAAGATTTACATGTAGTAAAAACTACAACTAAAGTTGGTGAAGGTACTTCTGGATTTGCTTCCCTGGTTTTTAAAGTTTATAGACACATATGGAAAATATTTTTTGATAACTTTAACTGTAAACATGCTCATAATTCTGTTTTCCTTTATTTCTGCAATTTGATCTGCAGCCCTTGAGATGCTTGTGGAAAAAAGAGTTACTGGGCTTCCTGTAGTTGATGATGACTGGAAATTGGTAATTCCACTTAATTTACTTCCATAGGTTTTTGGAAAGATGTATGTTAATACCTTACATAGTCCATATCTTCCTTGTGTGGAATTATGAGTATTTTAATAGATGTATGTTTGTTGCAATGTTTTGTAAATTGATTCCATGAGCTCTGGGAGAATATCAATTTTCCTCCATGATTGCATTAAGATATTCTGCAAAAAAGTAAAGTCTGATCTTTGTGGGTGAAAAGTACTAGCAAGGGATCACTATTATGTGAAAGGTTTTACCTTATTTTTTATTTTATTTTTATGACAAGGGAAACCCGCAGCCGCTACCCTTTGGGTGCGCACATGATAAAACCCCCGCTCCTATGCAATAGCTCGCAAACCACATAGGAGAGGTAACCCGCACTAGGCAAGCCCGGTGCAAGGAGTTTCAAACTTGAGACCTCCACCATGGAAGTCCCAAGCCTTATTTTATATGTCCTTATTTTGGGGCATTTGGAAATCATCTTCACATTTGGCTTCTTACATGAAGAGGTGCGAGGGAAGTTTATTCCTGCAATTTGAGATGATACCTTGTGCCAGGATGCCTCTTCACTGGGACAAGTGTAAGCTGAATGTTAACAATTTGCAACATGCAGTTTCATGTTAGCCATGTTGTTAAAGAAGCAATGAGCCGAGGGCGGGGGCAGTCTTCTGATTAGTCAATCCAAGAAATGTCATATGGCTAGTCCAATGGGAATTCTGTTGACTTCTCTAATCTGACTTTGGTATTGTTCAAACTGTTTAAGCAACTTAATCCCTAGATAAAATGTGAGAGATTTCT
This sequence comes from Solanum verrucosum, assembly GCF_900185275.1. NCBI lineage: Eukaryota > Viridiplantae > Streptophyta > Magnoliopsida > Solanales > Solanaceae > Solanum > Solanum verrucosum. The sequence goes on along the minus strand of NW_026019969.1, from coordinate 12,552,166 downwards.
GGAGGCTCCCCTCTGTAAGACACTTCATTTATCACCTTAGTGTTCTGACCTGGGCTCTCCGCTTCTCCCATATTCCTTTTAAACAGGTGCTTTCCTGGTATGTGAAATCCTACTACTAATTGGAACTACCAGGATATTATTATGATCATCAAAATAGTTCAGATATGTCTTACTAGTTACTAGCTATCTTCTCAATTTGGCTCACAAATATCTAGTTGCAATAGCTGGAAGAGGACGGGGTTTGGGCTTGGGATAGAGAAGCTTTGTGGTGGATTGGTAGGAAGGCAAGAGTTGGGGTATGTATCCTTTTCTTTTCCGGGCTTGGTGAAATATATCCATGTTATAATAAAAATCTTTTTGGGTGAGACATGCAAAATTTTACCTACCGATGACAGTGTCTCAGTAGTAATTTAAACTAGTACGAGAGGCACCGTTGATTCACATAAATTGGTCATCGCGCTTGGTTGAAGAGGCAATGCTGTAAAACTACTGCGGTTTGCGGTTAGATTGTAGCTAAACTTCTCTACGTCAAGAGTCCAGATGAGATGTGATGTATGCACTTCAACACTTGTCGTCTGCTGTCTGACCCATAGCAGGTACCTCCAGCCCCAAGGGCACATGTTGTTGTCTAAGTTATTGTAACGTAAGTGTTGTTTTGATCGCCTTGAAGTACAATTTCGGGTTGAGTGCAGGTAAAATTATTTGCAAACAACAGGGTATTTGTAAGTGGCAGAGTGTTGTTGCTGCCTTGATCCACTGAGATCAAGTTGTGCTGAGATTCAGGTCGTTGTCGCTTCGATGCATAAGAAGTATGTAATCATATACGACAATATTGCAACGAGAAATGTCTTCTCTTGAAATCCATGCAGAGTATAGAGCATAATTAGAGTAAAAAGATCCATATGAGTAATACTAACTAGTTTGGATTAAGGTTCAGCCACGTTGGTACGCTTTACTGTAGGTCCATTATTCTTTAGGAGTCTTTTATTGTAGTTGTAGTATGATTTCTCTCATCATTTATATTAGACAACTTGTCTTGCATGTGACAGCTATCCTGATCTTTTTGTTTTTAGAAGGAAATTCTCTCTCTTGGTCCTTTTTTTTATTTTTATTATCTGTAAATGCTCTCTTTTAGATCAAGTTATAAATGCACTGACAGAAGGTGCGACATTGTTGCAGGTTGGCGTTGTTTCTGATTATGACCTACTGGCACTCGACTCTATATCAGGTATGATTGAGGTTTTCTGGACAAATTTATACTTTTGCAACCTCATTACTCTTCTGGGAACTCTTCTCAAAATGCTGTATTCTGGTCCCAAGCATGTTTCTGAGTGATGCTCATGAGCAATATTAAAGTAGCTATGATGGGGGCAGCGTTCTTAACATGGAATCTGTAAATTTCTCAATGTCATATTGTTCTCATTTTTAAAATCTCAAGGCTGATATTTATACTTCATTATTCTATTCACAGAGCTGTCAAAGTTGTAAATGAGTTGTTGAATATCATGAATAAAAAAATTGAGTCTTAATAGGAGCTAGGAATCCAGAAGCCTGCTTTTCTTAAGTCTACTCTCTCATGCTCTTTTGAGACCAAGCTTTTACCTGGGAACTGAATGCTTAAGTATAAGGAATATGCCCTCTTAGCTCTAGGAATGAAGGAAAAGGAGTAGGACTAGGATCAGGAGGTCTAATCTCTCATGCTCTTTTGAGACCAAGCTTTTACCGGGGAACTGAATGCTTAAGTATAAGGAATATGCCCTCTTAGCTCTAGGAATGAAGGAAAAGGAGTAGGACTAGGATCAGGAGGTCTAATCAACGGAGGCAAGCAGGCAAAGGAATGGATGCTAGGAATGCTCTTTTTCCCTATTTCTGGTTAGGTCACATAACATTCTGCTGAGACTGCATGAGTGATAAGTGACTTCTGAATTTTTAACGAGGCACGTAACATTAAACAAGCAAGGGTCTCTTCTTCTTGTTTAATGGGGAATCTAAAATCTGGACAGATTCCCTGGGGAAGGGGCTGAGATGAGTAATACCTATGTAGTGCTTTGAGACTATAATAATCAAGCAATACCATCAAGGGTTGGTTACTAAAGAAGCAAAGCTGTCGGATTTCTCTGTATTCTGGGGCACTCTACTGTACAATTGCATATGCCTCTAATGTATAAGTAACATGAAAATTCTTTATTGTCTGGACATTTTCTACAAATAGAAGCGTTATTTGAACACAATATTTACCTTATTGATCAAGTATTCCACAGATAGCTCAGAAATAGCTCCCAGAAGGTACAGCAGGAAGCTTTTGTAATCAAAATGTCCTTTTGCAGTAGTGCTTTATTAAATGCATCAGCAGACATTTTCTTAAATTAGTTGACACCTGCCTTAATGATGATAGAGGTTCAGATTCAATATTGTTTGTAGTCGATGTTGAATCTGAAAAAAAAAACATTGTTTGTAGTCTTGCTGAGCTACACCTTTCAAATTCAGCTGACAAATTTACTAAAGAAAAAAATTGAAAGATATAACACTCTTCACATATGAATGAAAAGCGCAGGCAGGGTACCTTATCCAATAAATCTTTTACCAGCAATAGGACATCGAGTTTTCTGCCTTTAGAAGCCAAAAAAAAAAAATGAAGAAGGAAAATAAGAAAAGAAAAGAAAAAAAAAGGAGAAATAGGGAGAGGAGGAGGGTTAACAGAAGCAGAAAAAGATCAGGCTAAGTTCCTATTTCGTGAGTAAATCTGCTTTGACTACTTGAGAACTTTGAGATCTAGGTTAGCTTTTAATTATGCGCATAAACTGTTTCCCCGAATGACTGATGAGTGAGAGAGATATAGTAACCAGTTTGACTTTTGATGAATGTGTGGTTACTGTTTCTTTGTATGCTTCCTTAAATTGTTGAACCCTTGTTAAAAGTATAATTTATCCTCCATTGGTAGAAGTTGCACCTCAGTTCCTCTTTCTTCTATTTTCATATATATTTCATGTTCTTACTCAGGAGCTGGCCAAGCTGACACAAATCTGTTTCCTGATGTTGATAGTACTTGGAAGGTATGTTATAATCTTTTGTTCTAATAGTGGATGCCAAAGTTCGATAACATGCTAGGATATAGTTTTTGGCGAGTGATAGATATTACAAGTCAGAGTTCACTTATGAGTTTGGCTCTCATTTCGAGGGTGGAATTAGGATTACACCCACGTATTAGAGTATTCTAAGATAATTCTTTCTCTCTCAACAAAATTTTTTTTTTTACTGAAAAGAGCTTTCTGGATATTACTTTAAATACATGTCATTTGTAGTGGACAAGGAAATTCTTAGTCCATGAATTATGTTTACTTTCCATCTTTATCTTGTTAAGTATCTTGCTTTGATTCTGTGATTTTGTAGACATTCAATGAGGTTCAAAAGCTACTGAGCAAAACTAATGGAAAAGTTGTTGGTGATGTCATGACACCAAGTCCATTGTCTGTCTGTGAAAACACCAACCTTGAAGATGCTGCGAGGTAATTAAACAAGCTTTTGGTCTGCTTATTTATATTATAAGCTGTTACAAGATTCCAATTAGCTAGTGCTTTTGGTAACCTTCAAATTCTTTTTAATGCCTATTTCTGATTTTATACCTATCCATTTGGGAAGGCTGCAAGAAACTTGTTATGTAAGGCAGAGAATTCTCGCTGATCTTTTTCTGCTGCTGCTTGACTATAATATACTTGCGTATCACCTAATGAGAATCTGTATTATTCATTCAGCAATTTAACTGTAAAGTTGCCTTCATGAGATATTCTGCTGATTATAGGTTATTGCTCCAAACGAAATACCGTCGACTACCAGTTGTAGATGTTGATGGTAAACTGGTAATTTGCCCTCTCGTTCTCTTTTCTTGTTTTTTTTTCCTTCTTTTTTACTGAATTTGTCAGCATCGTGTAATTTCTGATGAAGCCCTGTTCGCTGAAATGTGAAGGTTGGGATTATCACAAGGGGCAATGTTGTTAGAGCTGCTCTTCAAATAAAACGCTCTACTGACAATACCCACTGACACTTGGGTTCCAGTGCGAATTGTTTGTTCATGTCAAGCCATGATGCTGCTGTATTATAATATATATTTACTCGTCCATTCTTTTGTCCTTGGCTTCCTACTGTACCAAGTGTGGCATCATTGGGAGAAGGGGAAGCAAGGGATTATATTGCCCAAGTACCTGCTGGTAAGTATAAACGTGATGCTTGTGAGCTCGAAATCCAAGAAAGATGGTACAGAGTCTAAACTCTCTGTGTAGCAAACATTTGATAAAAGGTGGGTCCTCCGTATGGATGGTACCCAGGTGCCCGACACTACCATTGGTTAGTTCTCAAACTTGTGATAGTATGAGAACCTAAACGATATTCTACGTAATGCAATATAATTTGTAAGGAAACTCAAGAGCTTGACCGCTCGAGACTCCATTGCTGCGTTTATTGTGCAATGGCAAAATTAGATTTTATGGTTTAATTTGGTGTGAAGATATTTCTACTTGTTGTACACTTAATATAAATATATGTAACACGTAAGACTTCTCACATGCTATCTTTATTTGCTCTCATCTTTTTTTAGACATATAGTAGTGGAGTTATAGGAATAAATGGTTTACTCAGTTACTTGTGGAACTATATGCACTTATATCTTGCAGTAAATCAGTCAAACCAGTGTAAGATGAGCCTCCTCCTTCAACTGCCTGCCTTGCCATTTTCGTGTACACTTTAGCTCTGCTTCTGAATCCTTCTGCTTCTTCACCCACAATGACTTTCTTTATTGCCTCGGTTATTGCTTCTCTTTTCACTCCCCCGCTATCTATTCTCTTCCATTGTACTGAACCAACGCCAACCCCAGTTCTCAAAACCTCAATAACCAACTTTTCGTTGTAGAATTGCTCTCCAAACACGGGCCATGTGACCATTGGCAACCCAGCTGATATTCCTTCAAGGGTCGAATTCCAACCACAATGAGTGACAAAAGCTCCCACAGCTTCGTGATCAAGAATTAGCAGTTGGGGTGCCCATCCTCTTATTATTAAGCCTTTTTCTTTTGTTCTTTCCTCGAATCCTTCAGGCAGACACTCTTCGTTATCTGGTCTTACAACCCAAATGAATTCTTGTCCAGAAGCTTCAATTCCCATAGCAAGCTCTTCCATTTGTGAAGCAGTGAAAATGGCAACACTCCCAAACATACGTAAACGATGGAACTGGATTTCTTCGAATCAAGCCATTTCATGCACTCATGCTTATCGATAGAGGAGTTCTTCCCTCTTTCAGCTTTATCTTCAATGTCCCTGTTACACAACGAGAGTGGGCCAATAGCCCAGGTTTTTCTACTCAGAACATTGGCGTAGTATTCAACATAATCTGGTTCGAGCTCATAGAAGCTATTGAAGATAACTCCGTAGCCCTTTAAACCGGACTCCCTGAGTTCTTTTATCATCGGGGACATATCTTTCTCTTCCTCAATTCGATCGAATGGGGTCAGTTGTGTTCTGGTCAGCTTGATTTGGTGAGGCAAATTCGGTATAACAAAAGCATCAGAATCAGAGGATACATTCATGAAAGGCTTATAACGTGTGACACTATCAGTGACACAAAGTGCAAAGTAGCTTGTCCCATGAAAAACCAATCTTGGAATGTTAAATTTGGCTGCACTGTCATATGTCCAAGGAAGGAACATATCAGAAACAAGACAGCTGGGGCGGCATTCTTGAAGAAGCTGCTCGAATGGTTCTTTCATCATAGTTGTAGCCATGGTGAAGTTGTTTAGCAATTCATCAGTAGGGATGAGATCAAGACGCTCGCATCCTTCAGGCAAGCCATTTTCAACAGCTTGGAATTTGATCAAACGGATGTCTATTTCATTTCCTTCTTGCTTGTTTCTTTGAATAGCTTTAGAGAAAACAGATTGATTGAGAGGAGTGGTAATTATGGTGGCCTTAACACCACGAGAAACCACAAGCTTTGCCATGTCAAGTGTAGGAATCATGTGGCCATGAGCCATCAGGGGAAAGAAGAAAAAATGGAGCTGATTCATATGCTAAAACTTGGAAGAAACAAAGGTGTTGCATAAGAAACTAGATAGCAATGTAAAGCTCATTAATTGCTTTCAAGTCCTGTCTTAGACGATTGGAAACTAGTTTTTGACTTTTCATTTCAAAGCAATATGAGACGCACATTTCTTGGGGAAAATAGTACATTGAATAGTCATATGCAATCAACCAAAATGGGGCAATGGATTAGGGGCCTAGCCAAGTCGGTGGAAGGATAAAGACTGCTTTCAAAATCAGGTCATCGATTAATAATGCGACTTGTAGAAGATTCCCTCCCAACAAGGATAAAGCTCAGCATTTCTCTAATTTGAATTGGTAGTTGACTTTTACTCCTCCAAATTAGATATTGAATCTTCTTAGCTTTTTTATGTTTTTTTTTTTTTTTTTTATATTTTGAATCTCATTGTGAAAATTCTAATTCCGCCACTGGGCTAGGAAAGGGTTGTTTATATTTTGAACCTCATTGTGAAAATTCTAATTTTGCTACAGCACTAGGGAGAGGTGAAGACAGGCGTTTTATGTGAAAACACAAGTCATGATAAATGTGCTAATTGCCTTATTAAGTGAAGGACCAAGATGTAAGTATCATGCAAGATGGTCTTTTGCTGTCAATTAAGACTTGTTTTTTAGTAAAAAGACAAAATAATCTCTATAGTAGAAGAGAGATTTGACTTGACACGAAGTTTAAGAAAGAAAAACGTCTATCTTCTGTGTTCTAGCTAAGTTTCTTTCATTCCAGAGAGTTCTTTCATGTTCTAGAGAACCTTTAAAGTAGTTTACTATAAAACAATCAATTTCTCTTTACATTTCTCGCACAAATTGTTATATTAAACCACGGACACCAAGTGTTTGTGAAAATGGTTGTAATGGCTGATGACCAGCTCCATATTTTTTTCTTTCCAATGATGGCGCATGGTCACATAATTCCTACCTTGGACATGGCCAAATTGTTCGTTTCACATGGTGCAAAGGCAACTATTATCACCACTCCTCTGAACTTACCCATCTTCATGCAATCCATTGAAAAACTCAAACACTTGGGGCTGGAAATTTACGTCAAAGCCATCAGATTCCCTGCAGTGGAAGCTGGTTTGCCTGAAGGATGTGAAAGAATGGATCAATTGAATTCTTATGATTTGGTCCCCAAATTCTTCAAGGCCACCACCATGCTTCAAGAACAACTAGAGCTACTACTCCATGAATGTCAACCCAACGCTCTCGTTGCTGACATGTTCTTCCCCTGGGCTACAGAATCTGCTGCCAAATTTGATATCCCAAGATTGGTATTAGTCGTTTTGATTTATTGTAACGCTTCCCACCCCATTGTCATCTATACTTAAAGATTAAGTTTAATTTTACAGGTATTTCATGGGATGGGCTTCTTTGCGCTTTGTGCTTCGGAGAACCTTAGGCACTACAAGCCTCAGAAGAATGTGTGTTCAGATACTGAACCTTTCGTTGTCCCGAATCTTCCTCACAAGGTAAAGCTCACAAGGATGAAATTAGCTCCGTATGATCGAGAAGAAACAGAAATGACTAAGTTTATTGAACAAGTGAAGGAATCCGAGTCAACAAGTTTTGGGGTCATTGTTAATAGCTTCTATGAGCTTGAACCAGATTATGCTGATTATTACAGAAAGGTTTTGGGTAAAAGAGCATGGCACATTGGACCCATTTTGCTCTGCAACAGAAAAAACGAAGAAAAATTCCATAAAAGCATCGACCACAAACAACATGAGTGCTTGCAATGGCTGGACACGAGGAAACATAATTCAGTAATCTATGTTTGTTTCGGGAGCATGTCTAACTTTACTGATTCCCAAATTGAAGAAATTGCATTAGGCCTTGAAGCTTCAGAGCAAGAATTCATATGGGTAGTTAGGAAAGGCAAGATTCCAGAAGGATTCGAAGAACGAACAAAAGAAAAAGGATTAATCATAAGAGGGTGGGCACCCCAAGTGCTGATTCTTGATCACGAGGCAATAGGAGCATTCGTGACTCATTGTGGATGGAATTCAACGCTTGAAAGCGTATCAGCAGGGGTTCCAATGGTGACTTGGCCTATGTTTGCAGAGCAATTCTTCAATGAGCAATTGATAACTAAAGTACTAAAAATTGGGGTAGCAGTTGGGGCAGAGGAATGGAGCATAGTGGTGGATAATGTGAAAAGTGAAGCAATTACAAAGGCAGTGAAGCGTGTAATGGTTGGGGAAGAATCAAAGGAAATGAGGAGGAGAGCAAAAGAAGTCAAGAAAATGGCGAACAAGGCTGTTGAAGAAGGTGGATCATCTTACAGTGATTTGAATGCACTGTTTCAAGAACTAAGAACCATTAATTTGCACATATAAAATGGTTTTATCAATGGTTTAATTTGCATATTTGGTTTGTGTTCGAAGAAATCGAATGAGCTTTTGGTATCGAAACCATGTAATACCGAAAATTTGTTATATGTGGTGCGAGGTCAATTGAGCGACTAACTTTGAGCCACACGTCCGTTATACCGCTTTTTTTTTTCTTTTTTCTTTTTTATGTTTCTATATTTTTATATAATTAATTTCTTATTTTATAAGAAAATGATCTTCACTAAATAATACAATTATTATTTCTAAAATGACCATACAAAAATTGCTAACGTTCTATTTACGTTTTCTTTAGTTGAGTGTCTGAAATCAATGGGCTAAGAAATTTTGTTGTTTTAACGGTGTCTAAAATATCTTATTTAATCATTTAAAAATATCATTTTACTTATATATATACGATATAATTTTTTGACAAAAGATATCCGCTTAAACATAGCTTAGTATAACTTCGCCCTGGTTAGTATTGTCATTTCATCCGAAGTATTTATCGAATGAATTTTGGCATTTTGCTAAGTTTTTGTCTATTTTTGAGGTTAGTGCAATTTTTAGTGGTGTGACTTTTGGAATTTGATTTAGAATTTTCTATTGTTTTTGCTTAACTTTTTTAAAAAAATTAAAGTTTCAAAATCGATCAAAAAAACATTTTAAATTCGAGTTATAGATCAGGAGAAATAATTTTTGTCATTAACCCTACTTTAGTAAGATAAATTTTAGTCATCACATGACATTTATTGGAGGCACGTTTATGTTTGGTTGATTACCTTTCCTCTACGTATTGCTTGAATAACTCATTCTATTAATTTGTTGCCGAACTCTTCAATGAAGATTTTAGAGTATTTAATTTCCATTTTTTGTCATCCACTCATCACTCCAATCTGGTCATCCCACCTAAGGTATCTTAATTAATACTCCTTTCGTGGCTAATTTTGAACTTTGCATTTTTTAAAATAAAAAATTAATATAAATATTTTACTCCTATTTTCAACGTTAAAAGTCTATAGACTATACTCCAATGCTAGCTCAATAATAGAGTACTTCTCAACTCCAAGGTGTCTTCATATCTTGCCCCCTCCATTTAATTTTTACAAATTAAGAGTTCATCAAATTGACTATTGTGAAGCGATTTGCGAAATATGACAACTAAAAGTAAATAGTGAGAGTATGTTTTCTTCTATACTATCCTTAGTATTAAACAATTACATTAAAAAGTGATAGTTAAATTTAGAGTTAAAAAATTCACTAATAATGTTAGCTTACTATTATATATCTCTAATTAATTTTTTTTAAGAATATATCAAATTAATACGAGTTAAATAATATAAAAAGATAAAGGAGTCGTAAACGCATAGAAAGAAGTTATTAACTCCAAAGTCTAGGTCAATAAATCAAATTCTATTTTATTTTTGACAGGATTAGGAGGATTTGTACGAACCCTTCATTACGATTGAGTCGTCAATTAATTTTGTTGGGGTTCACAAGTTAATATACATATATATTTAATTAATTTTCTAGTAAAAATATAAAAATCTACGAATAATTTACACCTATGTGGTCACCACCACTTTCTCAACTATTCCGCCAAAATCAAATGATAATTATCGGTTCCTACTACAATAATTTAGCAGCTAATGAACAAAATGCATCTCACCATCTTCTAGATGATTTGTAAAACGGTACATACTACTTCTTTTTGCCCAATAATAATTGTCCACTATTGACTCGGAATAAGAATTATCAATAATAATTGTTCACAGTTGAGTTGGATCAATAATTAAGAAGCAGTAAATGATAAGAGTCATTTTATCAAATCACCCTTATTAAATAGTCTTTATAACAAGGGTAAAATAGACATAACATATTAAATTATTCATTAATTTCATAAATTAATATTATTAGACATTAGTATAGCAGATAAGTAAAGATGAGCGAAGGAGTAGTATCCAATGTCTCAATCGAACTGACTCGCTCATACTTTTAAACAATGTTTTCGTCTTTGAACAAAACACCCCTCTTAAATTAAGGTAAATAAAGGAAAAATTATGTTTCACTTGACTTGTGACGGAAGGGCATATGTCACCTGTATCTGCACTTGGTCTTACTACTATGTTCTCTTCTGTAAGTTTGCATCTCAAGAAATTGGGTATTTCCACACCCTGGACCCCACTACTGCTCATTGATAAGGCAAGTTATTCCGATTTAAATTTTGAAATTAAATATATCTCATGTTTGATTATAGGTATTTGTTAAAATCGATATATGTTATAGTCATGATTTTAATAAAAAAAATTATAATCATGAAATTAAATATTCCGATCTTAAATCAACCAAACCGCTACGAGTAGTTTGGTTTTGCCTGTTAAATCAACCACGTGAGTGCTTACGTTACGTCTCTACTTCCAACTTGAATAACAAGTTAGTCTTATATGCAACTTCAACGAAAGTCACTAATAATTCCACGTATATATAAAGTGACACTCATGCAATTAGAACTCAAAATAACCATACTTTCCATTTCTTTGTTTCATTCAAGCATTTTCACAAATGGGTCAGCTACATTTTTTCTTCTTTCCCATGATGGCTCAAGGCCACATGATACCTACACTTGACATGGCCAAGCTTGTTGCTTCTCGTGGTGTTAAGGCTACTATAATCACAACACCTCTCAATGAATCTGTTTTCTCTAAAGCTATTGAGAGAAACAAGCATTTGGGTATCGAAATCGATATCCGCTTGCTAAAATTCCCAGCTAAGGAGAATGATTTGCCTGAAGATTGTGAGCGTCTTGATCTTATCCCTTCTGATGACAAACTCCCAAACTTTTTAAAAGCTGCAGCTATGATGAAAGATGAATTTGAGCAGCTTATTGATGAATGTCGCCCAAATTGTCTTGTTTCTGATATGTTCCTTCCTTGGACAACTGATAGTGCAGCCAAATTTGACATTCCGAGAATTGTTTTCCATGGCACTAGTTACTTTGCCCTTTGTGTTGTTGATAGCATCAGGCGTAATAAGCCTTTCAAGAATGTGACATCTGATACTGAAACTTTTGTTGTACCGGATTTGCCTCATGAAATTAAGCTCACTAGAACACAATTGTCACCGTTTGAGCAATCGGATGAAGAGACGGGTATGACTCCCATGATTAAAGCTGTTAGGGAATCGGATGCAAAGAGTTATGGAGTTATCTTCAATAGCTTTTGTGAGCTTGAATCAGATTATGTTGAACATTACACTAAGGTTGTGGGTAGAAAAAACTGGGCTATTGGCCCGCTTTCGTTGTGTAACAGGGACATTGAAGATAAAGCTGAAAGAGGGAGGAAATCATCTATCGATGAACACGAGTGCTTGAAATGGCTTGATTCGAAGAAATCAAGTTCCATTGTTTACGTTTGTTTTGGAAGTACAGCAGATTTCACTACAGCACAGATGCAAGAACTTGCTATGGGACTAGAAGCTTCTGGACAGGATTTCATTTGGGTTATTAGAACAGGCAATGAAGATTGGCTGCCTGAAGGATTCGAGGAAAGAACAAAAGAAAACGGTTTAATCATAAGAGGATGGGCACCCCAAGTGTTGATTCTTGATCACGAAGCTATTGGAGCTTTCGTTACTCATTGCGGATGGAATTCGACACTGGAAGGAATATCAGCAGGGGTGCCAATGGTGACATGGCCAGTATTTGCGGAGCAATTTTGCAATGAGAAGTTGGTGACTGAGGTAATGAGAACTGGAGCTGGCGTTGGTTCGATGCAATGGAAAAGAACAGCTAGTGAAGGAGTGAAAAGGGAAGCAATAGCAAAGGCGATAAAGAGAGTAATGGCGAGTGAAGAAGCAGAAGGATTCAGAAGCAGAGCAAAAGAGTATAAGGAAATGGCAAGAGAAGCTATTGAAGAAGGAGGATCATCTTACAATGGATGGGCTACTTTGCTACAAGATATAAGTTCATATACTTCCACAGCTCATTAAGTAGTGATTCAAAAAAAAACATGTATGTTTCTATGTTATGTGTGTGTACGTTTTCTGTTTTGCTGATTTGATCATTACCTTTTGTCACTTCTTCTAATAAATTAATGACTTCAAAAAGAATATTTCAACCCAATATCACTCATCTCGATTATCAACATAAAACTTTCGTCACACGTCATATTATTCACAAACACGAAGATGATGTATGTACTATGGTAGTAAAACAAACTACTCCGTATATTGCAACTTTTAATGTGACGAAAAGAGACTCTTCTTGACTAATTGCTCCAAAATCGTGTAGTTAAACATCTCCACGATAAATTGAAATTTGAAATTTGGACACGTGAATAATACATAGATGGAAATCAGTATTTTCAAAAACATTTTTGGGGTGAGTTTTGGAGTGGGGCGTACCAAAAATGCTCCGGGGCGTAAATAAAGATGTAGATCCATAAGGTGTAAGTCCTAAAATTTGAGGCGTATGCCCCGAGCATAAAAACGTAAGTCCTGACGTAAAAACGTATGCCGGGCGTTTTTAATTTATTTTTTAACCTTTTTTGCTTTACATCATATTTTTATTTTTATTATTGGTGTATTGATATTTCTCAAATAGTAATTATAATATTTTTTTTCTTCATTATTGATTATTAATACTTATCTCAAATAAAAATCATAAATCATTGAAAGCTTTACTTTTGCTTATTTTATTTGTAATAAAAAAAAAAATTGAACATACATGAGACTATGCCTCGTAGATCCATGAATAAGTCTCCCCATATCTCAGGGCTTACACCTCACCTCACGCCCCGCCTTTTAAGACACTGGATGGAATAATCACTACTAATCAGTCTCCGCAATTGTTGAATACTTCCATAAGGCCAAAGACTTTTGTGAATGCTGCAAAATTATGAGACGCCAGATCTCAAGTTTAGGTGGGTTGTTCATTTAAGTTGTAATTATTCGCCCGACTGTTTTGACTATTGTTTTCCAAAATAAATAAGTCCTAGTCCGTTTTCAGCATTGATGTTAGAATTTACCATTTCTCAATTACAATGGTATAGCTAATTAAAAACTTATTACATAAAACAACAACAGAAAGAAGGTGAGTCTACTACATATACCTATTGCTTTCTTGGTACTATCATGTGATTTATAAACTTTAAATCAATCACAAACACCGTCAGCTCATTATTGAGACCTGGTTCTTCTGTCGATATTTGTCAATCATCACAGCACTAATCCCGAGTTGGTGGAGGTTGTAGTCCGATCGCTGATTCAGGATTCTTGATCATCAAACTGCTGGATCATGAATGAACTCAAAGATAAGAAGACAATTGTACAGTCGATTTGCAACAGTAACTTGGCTCAGCCCAATTTTTTAATGAGAAATATGGTGAAGTTAGGTGGTGGGAATGAGTCGATGAACAATGTAGCTCAAGAGTGGCCGACAATTTGAAGCTATATTATGTTTTTTAGTATATTCTCACTTCGACCTTACTAAACAAAGCACCGAATTCTGGAGAAGTAATGCATTAATCTTCTACTTCCATGATTTGTTCATCTTGTATTCCTAAGATACTTGGAACAAAAACTTTGAAGAACTTGATAAGAAACAACAAGTTTAAAGAGCATTTTCAAAACTAGAAAATTAAAACTAGTAGAGAAAATAAAATTAGAAACAGATTATAAATAATATACGAAATATTTTTCTTAAAGAAGAAAATCGAGCTCACTGAATGCACAGTGTCTCCTTAAGGAAATTATTCCCCTCAAGTACCCGAGGTTAATGAAATATATCCTCCCAAGATAGAACGATCTTACTCACCGGTGTATTGGTACCTAAAACCACAGTGTCAGTGAACCACTCAACGGCAGTAAAGTACACTTAGAATACTAGATTTAGTAGTAGTAGAAGAAGTCTAGAAAAATTAGTTTAACTAAAATGAGAGGAAATCCCTCAATTTATAGAATACAAAGGGTAGTGTGAAAATGTTCTTATTGTGCGTTACCAGAAAGGTCACAATCTTTCGGAAATGTCACAACTTTTCATAAAAGTCACAATTTTTCATAAAAGTCGCAACTCTTCATAAAAGTTCCAATTTTTCATAAAAGTCACAATTTTTCATAAAAATTGCAACTCTTCATTTTCCATTCACACCTTTTAAAACCCAACAAATGCATCATAAAATAATTCTATATTTTAATCCAGAATATTATCTCTCATACCAAATGACCCTTAGAGGTTTATTTACGCCGCCATAAAGTAGAAAGCATACAGTAGCCAGAATGGTCATTTTTGGATACTTAGATCCAGAAAACGGTAAGCAACAGAAACTAACAAGAGAGTTGGATCGATGTGAGTGTTCTTCATGACAATATTTTCTACTTAGAATCTACTTTGTCGCATTTGATCAACAGTCGTCTCCGATCGTATTTTAATTAAGAACTTGATTCTTTCACCATGTGCATAAAACTTGTGCAACTCAATTCCTCCAATAGACATGCAAAGGAACTTGTTCTTCTATAGTTGTTTGTCAATCATAAACATTGTCAGCTCATTATTGAGACCTGATAAAGACCTGGTTCTTCTGTAAATCATCACAGCACTAATCCCAAGTCGTCAGGATTCTTGATCAGCAAACTGCTGGATTTGCACCAGTAACTTGGCTCAGCGCAAATTTTTAATGAGAAATATTGTGAAGTTAGGTGGTGGGAATGAGTCGATGAACAATGTAGCTCAAGAGTGGCAGACAATTTGAAATCATGTAGGGCAAAAATTCAATGAACATTACAAAGTGGATTAATAGTAAAGGCAATAATTTTTCTTAACAGTTTCCCTGTTTCGAACAAAAAAGTCTATAATATATGATGCATTGGTAATTCTTGCAATCCTTCAATTACAACTGAATAAGCTCATTCCCAAATAAACAGAAAATTGAAGGTATGAGTCGACTTCATTTTTTCTTCTTTCCCCTGATGGCTCAAGGCCACATGATTCCTACACTTGACATGGCTACGCTCGTCGCTTCACGCGGTGTTAAGGCCACTATAATCACTACCCCTCTCAATGAATCGGTTTTCTCAGATTCTATCGAAAGAAACAAGCATTTGGGTATCGAAATTGACATCCGTTTGATAACATTTCAAGCTGTGGAGAATGATTTGCCTGAAGGATGTGAACGTCTCGATCTCGTTCCTTCCCCTGAATTGTTTAAAAACTTCTTCAAAGCTACAGCTATGATGCAAGAACCATTTGAGAATCTTGTTAAAGAGTGTCATCCCGATTGTATTGTTTCAGATATGTTATTCCCTTGGAGTACTGATTCTGCTGCCAAATTCAACATTCCAAGAATTGTTTTCCATGGCACAGGTTTCTTTGCTCTTTGTGTTGCGGAAAGCATCAAACGTAATAAGCCTTTCAAGAATGTGTCATCTGATTCTGAAACTTTTGCTGTACCGAATTTGCCTCATCAAATCAGGCTGACCACAACACAATTGTCTCCGTTTGATCTAGAAGAGGAAGAGGCAATTATATTCCAGATATTTCATGAAGTCAGGGAGGCGTACTTGAAAAGCTATGGAGTTATCTTCAACAGTTTCTACGAACTTGAACCAGATTATTTTGAACATTATACCAAAGTTCAAGATAATAAATCATGGGCTATTGGGCCGCTTTCGCTGTGCAACAGGGACATTGAAGATAAAACAGAAAGAGGGAAGAAATCCTCTATCGATAAACACGAGTGCTTGAAATGGCTTGATTCGAAGAAATCAAGTTCTATTGTTTACATCTGTTTTGGAAGCGGAGTAAAATTCACTGGATCACAAATTCAAGAACTTGCAATGGGAATTGAAGATTCTGGACAAGAATTCATTTGGGTTATCAGAGAAAGAAAATTCAAACAAGAAAATGAAGACTCGTGTCTACCTGAAGGATTCGAGAAAAGAACGAAAGAAAAAGGAATAATCATAAGAGGATGGGCACCCCAAGTGTTGATTCTTGATCACGAAGGTGTAGGAGCATTCATGACTCATTGTGGATGGAATTCGACCCTGGAAGGAATATCAGCAGGGGTGCCATTGGTGACATGGCCTCTGTTTGCTGAACAATTTTTGAATGAGAAGTTGGTGACTGATGTTTTGAAAATTGGGGTTGGGGTTGGTTCAGTAAAATGGGAGTTAGTAGCAAGTGAAGGAGTGAAAAGAGAAGAAATAAGCAAAGCAATAAAGAGAGTAATGGTGAGTGAAGAAGCAGAGGGATTCAAAAACAGAGCAAAAGAGTATAAGGAAATGGCAAAACAAGCTATTAAAGAAGGAGGATCATCTTACAATGGATTGACTAACTTGCTGCAAGATGTAAGTATGTATGGTACTAAAATTGATTAGATATATTTAAATTTGAGTCTGATTTCTAGTACTCGATTCACATGGAAATGTCCTTTTATTTTTGTTATGTTTTATTTAAAAACATGTACTTTTTCGTTTTCATTTAAATAATAATAATGACATCGTATGTGGATGAATCATTAAGGTAAATAATATCATTGTTTAGTCAACATGATATAGAATCATCAAAATTGACGAGACAGAGTTACTCTGAATGGTAAGCATTTCTCACTTTGTATTCTTCAACAATCATCAAAATTGACGAGATGGAGTTACTCTGAATAGTAAGTATTTCTCACTTTGTCTTCTTCATCAATCATCAAAATTAACAAGACAGAGTTACTCTGAATCGTCATTGTATACTTCATGTATAGTTAGTGTATATTTCATGTATAGTTAAGCTACATTATGTTTTTTAGTGTATCATAATATATAGTCAGTGTATAGTTAATGTATATGTAAGCTATATCGTATAGTCATTGTATACTTTCAATGAATTTGGCAAACTATATCATATAGTCGGTTTATATTTACTATGATTTTTGGCTATATTTATGTAAATAAAATATGATTATATTTATTGTAGACTAATTACTTAATTGTATATATTTGAAAATAATCCCAATTATTTTAGGCGAACAACCCAATGAGTTAAAGCCCATCCATTTTCCTGCTATTTCGCTTCCGCGTAAGCCCAAAACATATTTTCTCATTTTTGGGCCGAAGTAGCTGTGGGCCTGTAGCCTTTGGGCTGCATCAATGAATGATCCATTAGCTTCAAACTTTTAAAGTTTTTACTTTCACTATTTTTTAGCTTAATTCCACCGATTTTCTTGTCTAATCAGATAGAGAGTGATTAACTTTCTAAAGTAAAATTTTTAAAAACTTGTTTGTAAATAGTATAGTGATCAGTCATTTTATTAGATTTTGGATAACTATAATACATTTTGAGAATCTTAGTGAAAATATATATTTGGCCCTTGGAAATTAAAGTAGAAGTAGACTAAAATGATTGGAAATAAATAGTTAAATTAATTTAATTTAAAGATTTGAGTTAAATATATTAGTAGGGATATCACGCTCAACACATGCAACGTCAAATCAAAGTAGTAGACTTTACTTAAAATAATAAAACTATGTCAATAAATAAAATAATCGAAAGATCAAAATAACTCAAAGTCAAATATATTTTTTTTCTTTACAAAAATAAATTGATGTCATTAAATTCACATTAAAAATGTTAGATTAAAATTTTCTCCAACTTGGCAATTTAAATATGTGTCCTAAACTCGTGACTTCTGAGACTAGTTTGACGTCATGTGGAGTATCACTTAATTTTTTTATTGTTTTTTAATAATAAATTGATGTCGTTATTAGTTACAACTTAAAATGTCAAATTAAAAATCACCACAAATTAGTAATTTAAATAGTAATCAGGTTGTTTTCCTTTCTTCCACATGTATTACCCTCTTTTAATATTCCCTTTCTTCATTTGTTTTGTACCTTTGATTTTTTATTGTTATACATTTGTATTGTCATACTTCAAACTTTTTTCTATTTGAGCCAAGAGTTTATCGAAAATATATTATCTACCTCATCAAAAAAAATTAAAAAATCAATGTATATTCTATTCTCTCAAAATTCGATCACATGATTCATTAGTCATGACTGGATTATATTGTTGTTGTGTTCAGAGGCGTATTCAGGATTTTGGCTAGATGGGTGCACGATTACGAAAAAATGTATCTTAAATATAAATTTGATCGATTTGACTTTTTGATTTTTAATATGAACCATTAAATTTTAAAATTTATAGGTCCAAAATATATAATACTACTAGTTTTAAATTTTAATATACACATTTGATTTAATTATATAAAAAATTTACAGTGCTAAATTTTTTAGGAATTTGCAATGTAACAAACTTGAAAATTTTGAAAGATTAAAGGGGAAAAAAAGCAAAATTAGTTGAAACGTCAAAAGTGTAACTGAGAACCTCTTGAAGAGGTGTTACTCAAAAAGACAACATAGATATAAAATTTAAATTTCTATCCTCACTTAGATAGGTGCACCCAATCATCATCATTGTATTATTATATGATACTTTGAACATGGATTCACAAATCTATATTTAAATATATTTTTTTAAATATGACACTACTATATATGATCTAGAGAGGGGAGCATGGGTTCACGGCACCCCCTCTAGATACGCCTCTGCTTGTGTTGTGAAGTATGTGTGTCCTTAACTTGTGACTTCTTAGACTAGTTACATTTGATGTCATGTAGAGTATCATTTAATTATATTTTCTGGTCAGAAATCCAATAACTATGATGTAATATTTTTTTCCCTGAATTTTCTTCTTTATAATGTGAAAATAAATCATCTTCATGAATCATGATGTACTCATAGAATTCCAATATTGGAGACAAACGATTGTCAACAGGCGCCAAGATTATTCGTTTTCAATAGTTTATGCTTATACAAATTTATCATAATTCATGTAACACTATTTTATTATTAGTCGTTTACTTTATATAATATTTTAAAAAAAAATTGATTTTTTTAATATCCAGTCAAATAATCTCAAGTAAATTCTAAAAATGAATTCACTTTCGAGTGCATAATGACTCAGTGGCACCTATCTTGATTAGGAAACTTTTTACTTTTCCCCCTTGGGCATGAAATAGTACTAGTATGACGAAAACAGATCAAATATTGGTGCAAAGCACTATTTATGTTTTTTATAATATAAGTGAAGTATTTTATTAATAGTAATAAATTGAGAGAGGCAATGTACAGGTCATGCATTAAATATAGTTATTAGAAAATAAATGTATCTCTGAGCCCCCTATGTTCGTTAGTAAGTACTCTTAATTAATATAAACAAAACTTTAATTAATTTTGAACTCATATAATTCATTGTATGTTCTTGAGACTTTTTTAATACTCTTACAATATTTCCTTTTAAAATAGAACAAAATTTACTATTTAATTATGTGTTTGTGTTATGAAATTCAGTAAATATCTATAATATTACATTTAAAACTCAGTTATTATTACTTTAAAAAAAATATAAAGTTAAAATTCTAACTCTATGTCGATATTTTCAATTCTATAAGTTAGTGTAGATTTTTTTCCATATAAACCTAATAAAATCTTCATTTTCCTCCAATAGAGGACAACAATATATTCCTAATATAAATGAGTTTCCTATTTTTATATAGCAAAAAAAAAACCAACGATATATTCTCAAATTATTTTGTACAGTTTAGTTTGACGTAAGACTGGTACATTCGATAATTGTGGGTGGTTGATAACGCCATGGCCCATGAGGAGGCTGTGTTTGATGACTCAAGAAACAATAGCGCTATTAAAAGAATGGGGAATTCAAATAGGCATTTGAATATGTGATTTGAAAGTATGAGTTTAAATTAGCTATTGAACACTTGAGTTGAGGGTCTTTCGAAAATAGTTTATTTGCTTTCACAAAATGGTGACAATGATTGTGTACATTCTATCCTCCCCATACCTTATTTAGTGGGATTTCACAAATATGTTATTTGAGATCATATATTGAAAAAAACTAGTTACTACTACAATTGTTAACTAATAAATCTTTATATACAAAATTATGTGTATTTAAAAGTTTGTAACGATAAATATTTATTTATAAAAGGAACGTGAAGATATATGATTTATCAATACATCGTCTTAGGATATTTCGATGTCTTATTTATGAATTATGAATTGCTTATTTGGTAAGATTATATAAATTTTAAAAAAAAACTATGATAATTCTCATAATTTTTGAGATTTTCATGTTTATGATTAAAAAATAAAATATAACTTATGAAATTTAAATTGCATATCTAGTCAAAAAAATTAATTTCAAATTAATCTGATTTCAAATCATATCCAAATTAAATGAGACCAAGTTACCATATATTATAACAAGTGCAAACAATGTAATTTTCTCAAGTAATTTAACAAGAAAAATATAAATCCGGGGGGAATTTTTTTTAATTAATAAACACATTTGATTTTTAAAAAATCATCATACAGAATCTGAACTTCCTCTCTGACCCATGCATGATACATGAGAGTACAACCAAAGAGGAATATAAGATATTTTATTATAATAATTATTTCATGCAATTTCCTCTTTGACTAATACATTCTGAATTACTGCGCGGGTGTGTTTGGAATGGAAAATGTTTTCCATACTGGGACGGTGAATGAAAAAAAATCAAATAAATAAATATATATTAATACTAATATCAACAAATTACATAGTATTTTGATGAAACTTTGGATAAAAGAGAAGGTAGAGATTCACAATAACATATATATAGATTATTATAGTTGAATTGAGTGATAAAAAAATAAAAGTTAAAATATGTGCAAGGAAAATGAGATATATGTCATTTTGCGAAATTTTATGAAATCGATTTCTTTTTTTCCCCTAGAAAATGATTTCCGTCGTTTCAACTTTCAAGTATCATTAAATTACTTTTAGTTTTTTGGAAAATATTCTCCTAGCAAACACACCTATTAAAAATAATTGACATAATGAGTTTTCCATTTTACCCCTATTAATTATGAATTGGATGAATTAAAAATTTAAGATTTTCAAAAAGTTCTACTTTTTTCAAAGTAATTAATTGAGGGTATAATAAGTAAAAAAAATTGACCTAGAGGGAGTAATATATTTTTGTTATTGTTTGCGACTTTGCACTTTATTAATGGTTTTTATATGTTTCCAAATTTTATACGTGTTTAAATACTTAAGGATGATTAAATTTAAATGGTTTCATCACTAAAAAATATGAAGTTTATCAGCAATCTCCAGTTAATTTGGTGCTAAAAAGTTTCTAGTTAATTGATTTTTTGTATAATCTTATCCTTAATCCGTAACAAAATGAATTTAACAAAAAAATTGATGTTTAAAAATATTTGATGTTTCATCATATTGAAAAGGGGACTAATTTAAATACGTACTATATTCAGCACACCTAAAAAGAAATAGGATATTCTCGAAATATTTTTTATTTTTTAAATTTAACATTTTGTACTCTAGGACAAGTAGTATAATGGGATTACACACAGAGCGGTGTGCATTATTATGTTTAAGGCTTAAGCCTTTAAACAAGAATAATTAACGTAGTAATCAATATAGGCTTGATTAACGTTGTGTTTGGGAAAAGCTTTTTTTTCTAATTAATTAATCAAAAGAAGATGGTTGGAAAATATTAATTTTATAAAAGTTGTTTCTTTATGGCAAGACACTTCTTATGGTCTTCCCACTAATTTGATTACCTTTGGTACTTTGCCTTAAAAAAAGCAGAGATTCCTCATCATTATTTGTTTGAAAGTAGGATTAATATATTTTTTTATTCTATTATTATAGAGCAATTTTTTTTTGAATGTGTTTTACGTTGTGCAAATATAAACTATTCAAAATCCAAAATCGAGACATAGGACACAAGGTGGGGAAAAAAGGATTTCAAATCAAGTCATAGCTAAAAGCCAAGTTTGGGGTCTTATTTACATTATATTTTTATATTATATAAAATAAAGTATGTTATGGAGAAAAAGATAGCAATAATAGGAAGCATGCATTCTGGTACAATCTTTTCTTCTCATTTCATCCTATAAAAAAAAAGTTAATTGTTATGCTTTCAATATGGTTTTCTTCTTTTGTTACTTAAGTTTTGAAAATAGTCTTCATACTTCTATTAAATATGGATAAGATCTACGTATATTCTACTCTCCTAGATTATATATAATAAAATTTCACTTAAAATTGTTTATCAATATATATATATATATATATATATATATATATATATATATTTAGGAGGAAAACCTTCTGAGGTCTCACCTTATATTTGAGTTTAAAAGTTTATAAACACAACCAAATTTGCATAAATTTCTTTTCCGTCATTTGAGGAAATTACAAAAATTTGAATCAAGATTTTTCCACAAAAATCACTTAACTTTGAATATATTAATACAAAAATTAAACCACACAATCTAAAAATACTACTCTAATTAAACTAATTCAATAATAGTCCTTTTCCTCAAAAAGAGGAATGAAATTTGCTTGCTATATATCCAAAAGATTTGATTTGATTAAAAAAGTTGAAGTCAAGCACATCATAATTATAGCAACAAACAAGGCATGAAAATTGAAAATGAGTACTCTCCGTCCAATAATAATTATTTATCTTATAAAATTAATGAATAATTTTACATTTAGTTTCTAATTTACCCTTATCATTAATTATAGTCATTTCCTCATTATATTTTTTCAAGACATTAAATTTATTATAGTCAAAATGTGATATAAAAAAATTACTCTTCTATTTATAATTTAAGAATTGTGCAAAGTAACAAATATTATTGAACAGGGAGTAATAATAAAGCTTATCCAGTCGTCACAATAGCACATGTAATTGGATTAAGAAAAAGCAGCAAATTAAAGAGTAAACACAACGATCAAAACTGCAATTAGGCGTTAAGTGCGGAGCGGTATGTTGTCATTTCTCTAACAACCTTACACTTTTTGACCCAAAAATTATAATTACCGTTCATTCTCGCGCTTACTATAACAATATTTAATTAGTACGTGTTCAATTTTACTGGTTCACTTCAAAAAATTTAAAAATAATTTATAATTTTCATATTTACTTTATTTTTATTATTAAGTATTATTTATTTTATAATATTCAGATAATTTATAATAATTAAAAATGATATTATAAAATATTTTATTTATTATTTCTTAAGAATGTGTTAAATCAAACACAAATAAGAAAACATGAATGAAGGAAATAACATTTTAATACAAGACTTCTATGAAATTTAACCAAAAATTACTAGGTTCACATGATAACCTTAATTAGGGTACGCGTTCGGTTCTTCAATTTGATTATATCAAATTTTGATTTTGAAAATATGTGCACCAAATATCGAATCGAACTAATTCAGTTCGGTTTGATTTGGTGATTTTAAAATTGTTTTTCAGTCTGAATGAAAAATAAAATGAGAACAAAATTAAAGTATAAGACACTTAAAAATTTAAAACTACATTAAGTGATGATGTGTACCATGAAACACTTTTTGTGCTTGGAAGATCTTATTTGTCTTTGTCAAGAACATTGTGCCTCCAACTATTGCTCGAGAAATATAAAGAAGCAGACGGGTTCCTTCACATGACGTAGATCGACAAAAAAACATTTTGGTCCTCTTATGAATTAATAGTTGAAGTTAACTATCTGAATAATAAATTTGTTGCTACTTTGATTAGTTTATGAATGATTTAATTGTTGGTTGACTTTTTTTTTTGTCAAAGAAATGTTCACTTATATATTTTTAAAAAAATATTTTATTAAAAATTTGATTTTTTGGTGTATCAAAATTTTGAGACCCTTACACCAAACACCAAATCAAATAATAAATCGACCCCAACTTGAAAAACCAAAACCGAACACTTATTTCCCACCCACTTGTGATTTATATATGACCCACATGCTTTTACTTTGCATCTTACACATAATTCACGAACTTTTCACTTATGTCTCATGAGAGACTATTCGTTCTTAACACAGTTTTAGTTGTGATATATTATATTAAAATAATAAAGGGATTCAGTTGCCAAGGAGCTAGGTAGCTCTAGAGGAGGGTTGAAAATTTAGCTGAGTTAAATTTGGACGAGTCAAAATAGATATAAATGGGTCAAGATCTAATTCAATTTTAATTTATTTGGGTAAAAAAGTGTTATATAACGAATCAAGACTCAACTCAATCTAGTTTTTACTAAACTCAATTGTTTTATTTGTTTTTTTTAAAACTATTTTAGTACCTAATAATTTTATTTTTTATTATGATTATATATAACATATCAAATTGATTATTTTTTTTAAAAAAAAATATGTTGACGCGGGTTATATGTCAACCCAATTTTTAGAGAGTTGAATGGGTTAAGCTAATGAATGAATCAATCAATAACCAACCCAAATTTAACCGGATTGAGCTGCGCATTGAATTTGATTTTGGCGCCACCCCCACTCTAGAGCCAGTAAAGGGATTATACAAATTGTTCATCAACTTATCTATATATACTACTTTACTCCTTTTAATTCTCTTGTTCAATTTAATTTGTCTTTGATTTTATAATAGCAAGTTGTTCTCTTAGCTTAGCTATAGCTTCGTAATTATACGTTACCTTAGTGATGAATGTAATCTTGATCAATTAGCAAAAAAACATCACCGGATTCTTCTATTAGATACAAGAAAAAATTTCAAACAAAGATAGATTTATAATTTTAAATTAACAAGCGATAGCGGTTGTTGGAATAATATCCTATACCCATACTACACCCACCCATATTTGTAAATATGTGGTGACACACCTCCAACAATAATAAATTTGCACCTCAACAGTAGTCGATTTTTCTATACTTGGTCCTGGACACATTTATGGAAATCACAGTTCAATATAAATTACTATATGAATAAGGAAAATGATATAACTGCAACCAATAACAACAGAATATATGGTCAATTTCGAAAAAGTACGTTAGACAAGGCCCACATTCAAATAATTTTATACAATAGTAATTACTGTGAAATGTGAGGTGTTTGTGCATTTTTGGGTACTATAATTATATGAATTTATATTAGAGTTAAGGAATGTACTAATTCCGGAATAGGGACTGTAACTATATGTCAATATCATGAAATAAATAAATTAAATTAAATTAGATTAGATGTCAATATCAAACTATTGGTATTCCTTTTTTTTTCTGAATAATTGTGCAATATTGCCGCAGTTGATAGAGGAGATGTACTGTTATAAGTTTTTATTATTATTGTATGTACAGTGAATTTTATAAGGACTTCAAAAGAATGTGAATAACAATAATTTAATTATGTGTTACCAAACTAAATTATGTTTGAGAGATAAAATTCACTTAATCTATCATTGCATGAACGTGTTTTTTTAGTATAGTCTAATGACATTAGTGGTTGTACTGAACATTAATTTAAAATAATTCCCTTGTTAAATTAATAATATGTCTATTCCACTATGATGTTCTTTTCACTTTGCTAAAGTTAAAAAAAGCAAAGGTGTCATTCCACCAAAATGTTTATTCGTACGATAGTGAGGTGAAAAATCACTACTAATATTTTTTTTAAAAAAAGAATCACTACTATAATAGTATTTTATCGTAATTTTTTCATATATATATTTGACTTATATTTTTTTTTTGTGTACATGTCAATTTTATTTAAAAAATTTAAATATTTCTTTATCAAAATACATGATTGAACTTATATTATTTGAGTCTCAAAATTTAAATTAAGTCATATTAATTGGACATATGAAGTATTATTTAATGTCATTACATCCTTGTGTTATTATGACAATATTTAATCACGGGATGACCCAATACACGTTACGTATTTAATATCTTATTTAAACCCAACGGTAATTATATAATTTAGGCTCTCAACAACAAAATCCCTATGGGACTCTCTGTATTTGTAGCTTTGATGTTAAGTGCTAAAACGAAATCAGCAAATACACTTTAACAGATCTAATTGTTCAAATCCCTCAAGGCTCAAGCTAATTAATTCCTAATAAGACAATTTAAACTGAATAATGAGTTTTATTACATTCAGCGGACCCTTTTTTCTAATATAAGAAAGAAAACTTAAAATAATTATGATATCATAGAACCTATTAAAATAAAAACACTCCTTGTCATTTTAATTACCTAAGCTTGAACGTAACGTGCTCCTCTTAAAGACTGTAAATTGCAAATTTCATGCAAATACGTTCTTGCCCTTTAAAAGTATTGACACATGCCATATGTTTAAAAAGTTTGTTTTAATTTATTTGTTCTATTATTATTTTAAATTTGTTTAAAATTTATGCAATTTTTTTTTTATTAACTCTTAAATTTTAAATTTTCACATAATATTTTTAAGATCATAATTTTAAAAGATAATTTGGTACATTATAATTTAAAACTATAAGATTTAATGTCTTCTTCCATATCACGTAAAAATCAAAAAACAAATTAAAACTATTGAAATATTTGATCACATTTATGTTGAATCGAAGCTCTACCAAAAACAATCTTTTTACTTTAAAAAAAATAATTAAAATTTATACATTCTAATCTCTTCGGACACGAGAGAGATAAGATAAAAAGGGTATATTGTCGCCGTTGTTGATACATTAAAATGTTATCTGAGTACACTACTTATTTTTCCTCAATCATTTTACAATATTTATTGGAGGGTATGTTTTGAAAATAATAATCAAAACATTACTTTCTTTTTACTCTCTCCGTTTTTATTTATATGTCGTTTTTACTAAAAATAAATAGATTTTATTCTTTCAATTTTACCATTAAGATTTATTAGCCTTAAAAGTATGAATTTAACCAACATAGGAAAACTAAATGATTAATTTATATTTATTGATCAATTTAATTAATTTAATCAAAATAAACTAATTTATATTCATTTATTGAAAGCTTGACTTTAAGATAATACTAAATAAAAGTATACTGATAAACTAACATATTTTTTTAAGGGAAATGAAATCTGAAATTATGACATACAAATAGAAATAGAGGAAATAATGATCCTATCAAATTCAAATATGACAATTAAAAAATAAACGAAATGAATATATTCAAATATCTCTATGTTTTCAAATTCATCCACCCTTGAGTCTCTTTAACCTTAGTTGTTAGTATTCGATTAATAATCTATGTAATGAATTTCCAAATTTAGATCTAGAATTACTGTACCATCAGATATTTATATATTATATAATTAGAAAATTAAAATAAACTGACCCAAAAAACACGGAAAAATAAAATATTAATCCACCCTCCCGTCCCTCCTTATTTATGCGCCATAATATTGCTGGTTTATCTTGCCGGCTCGCCAAACAACAACCAAATCCCTCTGAACTTCCTTATCACCTCCATCTTTTTATTTTATATAGCTTCCCAACATCCTCTCTCAAATCATTCTCGTATTATATTATTTCCTCAGTCCAACAATAATTATACGCATCGAATTTTTAAATACGAAAAGATATAAAGGGAGAAAAAAAAAGAGTAGAGAAATCTCACGTACAGAAATCTAGGTAATCGTGTCGTGCTTTTTTCTCCCGAATCCCTCCGGAATTCCTCTGTATACTTTCATGTGAAGAAATCACCGAAAGAAAAATCAGAAAAAAAACAGGGAGAGAGAGAATGAAGGCTAGTAATGCTAAACTTATAGTTTTTCACCCATCTCTTCACAAGCAAGGATCAGGAACAATTACTGCTTCACCTCGCATTTGGTTTCTTGTTTTCCTTTCCTTTTTCACTTTTGCTTTTGCACTTACTTTCTTCACTGCTAAGGATGCGATACCCATCGCCAAAACCGGCACGGATACCGCCGCTCCGTTGCCGGCGACTGTATTTAACGCGCTTCTTCATTATGCTTCTTTGAACTCATCTACTGTTTCTTCCCGCATGTCGGCGGTGGAGCTGAAGACGATCGCTAATGTGCTCCGCCGTTGTAAAGCTCCTTGTAATTTTCTTGTTTTTGGTCTTACTCACGAAACCCTTTTGTGGCATTCGCTCAATCACAAAGGGCGTACGGTTTTTGTTGACGAAAGTGCTTATTTGGTATCTAAGTTAGAAGAGAAGCACCCGGAAATTGAAGCTTACGATGTTCAATTCACGACTAAAGTTAGTGAATTGCACGATTTGTTGGATTACACGAAAGAGCAGCTCAGAGGGGAGTGCCGGCCTGTGCAGAATCTTCTATTTTCCGACTGTAAATTGGGGATAAATGACCTACCAAATCACATATACGATGTGCCGTGGGATGTCATTTTGATAGACGGGCCACGTGGGTTTTCCTCTGCCGCTCCGGGACGGATGACGGCTATATTTACCGCCGGCGTTTTTGCCCGGAGCAAGAGAGGTAATTCCGACAAAACCCATGTTTTCGTTCACGAAATCGACAGAAATGTAGAGAAAATCTGCAGTGAAGAGTTCTTGTGCAGTGAGAATTTGGTGGAAACGAAAGAATTGTTGGGGCATTTCGTGGTGGAAAAGATGGAAGCTAATAGGTTTGAGTTTTGCTCAGTCTTTGATCCTTCTTCATCTCCCACAACATCATCATCTTCTTCTGTTTGAGCCAAAAATAAAAACACGAAGCCAATGTCTTTTTCTTTTTTATCCAGTTTATAGATATGAGTAATCTGTAATATTTTATAGGTTTTTCAAGTGTGAAATATTTAGAAGCTAAAGCAATGATGAACTCAAATATTGCTTTCCAAAATTTTAGCTGTCTTCTTCTTTTGATTTAGTTAGTAATTACTCTAAAAACCTCGTTTAGCTGAAAATGACACTTCAAATCATTAAATTAAATCTCTGGGGTTAGATTTTTGCAAGAATTTTTCAAGTACTTAAACAGAGTCTTGACAAAGAAAACAATTTTAGCTTAGGAACTTTTGTTATTAGCCAAAAATCACTATTTTCTCTCTCTTAATGGTAGGTTTGGTACATGTTTTTTTTTTTTTTCCACTTTGTGTCCGATTTCGATCTAATAAAATTTGAATCGTAAAAGATTTATTATATGTATCCTTAATATTGAAAATAGAAACAAATTTTCCTTCAATTTTGGACTAAATGGGGAACAATAATTTTAATGTTTATCGGAAGTCAAATCAAATGAAAAACAAAAACTGTCAGAATTCTTTGGAAACATTAAACTAACTACTCCCTCCGTCCCTATTTACTTGTCCATATTTCCTTTTTTAGTTGTCCCTATTTAGTTGTTCATTTTGACAAATCAAGAAAGGACAACAAATTTTTTCCTATTATACCCTTATTTACACTTCTTGAAAATTGTAAAAGTGTATGTTGTTTCCCTCCAATTTATTTCACTTGAATTCAAATAAGTGGTTGTAATTTTGAAGTGAAAAGTTGTCATAAGGGTAAAATTGTAACTTCACTGTGCTAATAATTGTTGCCTTAATCTGTGTGCCATTTCTAAAGTTGACAACTAAAAAGGGATGGAGGGAGTAACATTGAAATATCAAATTGAATAACAGATTTTTTTTTTTTTTAAAATAAAATTATTTACAAACAGTGTAATCCAAAAATCTAATTTAAGAGTTAGGTGGTGATATATAAAAATCCAAACGAGGAGGCGACAGACACTTGTGTTTCAAATTTTAGATGAATCGTCGGTGATTGAATTCGAAAATTTGAAATGAGTTTTTTCTCAAAAAATGATTACCCACGCGCATTGAGCAAGCGTTATTGTTACACGACTCAGATTTTTGAGACGCGTGTGAGTGAATAATTCAAAGGGAGCGTGAGATAACGTGTTAGCAGAATTCACGTGGACCGTCAGTTAGAAAAACAGTAGCCCCATGGGCTCATTCTTCTTTTATGGCGGATCACGTGGCTCACGTGATAAAAGTCTAAAACTTAACGGGCTTTACGGCGGTGAACGTGTCGGTGAGGTAAATATTGACATTATTTTCGGAGAAGATTTGGGCCCCTTTCTTTATTTTCATTATTGGGCCTATGATGGGTCTTCTATAATTTGTTGTATGCCTTAAATATAATTGGCCCACTAAGCCATTAGCCGAATGGTCCATGTCATTTCATAGTACTATTACCAAATTTTTTAGATACCATGAATAGGAGATCAAGGAAGACTACTTAAGTAGTAGTGATCAGGAATAAATTAATTTTGAAATTATTTATTTCATGATTTGTACTATAATGATGGAGTAAATTATATCATATATATATATATGGTGAGATAATTTTGACAATTTCAGCCCCCATACCAAACAACCCATAAGAGGTCATTTGATTCGTGGGATAAAGAATATCAATTTTGAATATTTTACGTGATTATTTTATTTATGTTTGATTATGAATATTAAGCACACGTTTAAAAGATGAAGGCAGTAGAGGTGAAAATTTTGATATGAATCTAGACATAATAAGAGATATAAGATCAAAGATGAAATTATAGAGGACAAGATGAGAGTGGCCTGGGTGGCGGACGCCAGACACTATGAGGAAAGCGAGATTGTGAAGGGAAGGTGTGTGGCAGCACCAATAGGGATGTGTGAGAGGGTGACTATAACAAGTTTTAGGATAGTTAGAGGTAGATGAAGAAGATTAAATAGTCTGTTTGGATTGACTTAAAAGTTGGTCAAACCTACTTTTAAATCATTTACAACTCTTGGAAGTGTTTGACAAAGTTTAAAATAAATAAAAAATGATTTTTAATAAGTTAAAAATCAGAAGTAGATCTCCCCCTACTTTTTTATTTTTTGACTTAAAAACTAATTTTTTTTAAGTCAATCCAAACTAGCTTTAATTTGGGGGAGATGAGGATATGATCTTAGATAGGAATGTAAGGAGACAAGGATTAGGGTAAAAGAATAATATATAGCTAGAAGTTGTCGTACTTATATGTTGGAGAGGTAGGAAGCTAGTCTTTTATTCTCGTCTTCTTCTTATTTAGTGTTTACATAGCATCTTTTTCTTTATATCTTGATGGCATTTTTCTTTCTATCTTGCTTTGATCATATCTTTTTGAGTCAAGGATTTATCGAAAACAATATCTTTATGCTGTAAAAACCAGAGTAAGGTTTATATATATTTTAGACTCTTTTCAGTACTCACATATAAAATTATACTGAATATATTATTAATATTAAATAAAATGAAAGGGACCAGCTATGCCATATTTTATTCCATCATTGTAACTAAACGACCCCCAAGGCCCTAACTACTGACTTCAAAATTTGACTTTTGTTGTTGTTGTTGTTGTGTTGTCCCCTCTGGAGGCTGGAGCAGTGCATCACAATTATGGTCTTTCAATTTTAGACGTGCATTGAGCCCATTAATAGACTAGAATAGAGTCAAAAATCTTTTAGATTTTGTAGCATTACACCAAATACTGTACCTATTGAAGTTCCAATGAGTTTTTTTTCCAAATTAAAATTCTCACAATATGCAGGAACCTGCACAATATTGCCTCCTACTTTGTGTGGCTTGAAATGAAATTCAATTACCATGTTCCCAAATAAAAAAACGTACTTGCCCTGTAACAATCTCAAATGAGAAGTATTTTTACTCCAAGTCTCATATTAATAATTTAATTGATATATAGTCTTAGGTCATATAATATGATTTGAAAAATAAGTAATTAATGCAGAGAGTAAATTAAAAAAAACATAATTATCTTTTCTTGATTTATTAAAAGTAACAATAAAAATTGGAAATGTACTTTAAAATATTAGATAAGTAAAAATAAACGGGGAATAATTTAGATGTTATCTCCCAATATAACAAATAGCTTACACAAAATTACTTTTCCCTTAACAGTGCACAACATTTCCACCACTATTTTCTTGACCCAAAAAGTAGTTCTAGTGGCACATCAAAATTCATGCGGCTAGTTATATCCTCAAATCTAAAAACAAAAAAACACAAGGTCCCATTGATTTTGCAGCATTAAATTATCAAGGAGTATTGCATGATAAAATGACATTTCTCTGTCTTTAATTAATGATTTTGAATTCGAGCTATTTTTCCCTCCAATAGATCCTATTCAGAACGAATTTAAACTAGTCAAATCAATAAATTTCAAATACCAAATGAATAATCAAGAAAAAACCTTTGCTATAATAAGTTGTGAGATGAACTGTAGTACCTGACACCAGGTAGAAAACATAGAAAAATAAATAAAAATCAAGAAGACACTAAAACAAAGGTTTCATTAATACAATTTTGTATGTTTTGACAAAGCAGAGTATGAAATCAAATGTCTTTCTGGTCTAAGTGGTCTTTGGGGACTAAAATTAGAAATATTACAAGGTATGATCCTCAAGCTCTTCTGTAATGGACACAATTTAATTTGCATCCTAAATAATACACACTCCAATATTGATCTCTGATTAGGAAGACCATTAATACAATTTTTTTCAACATTAAGAACTCCATTTTCGATCAATTCCCTACATAGTGGCCCTACTTTTGTAAAATAGTTATTTGACAAAGTAAAATTCACTAAATTTTTTAGTGAACATATCACTTCTGGAACTTGTCCATATAACAAATTTCCAGCAAAATTCAATTGTTCCACACTTTCCAAACACCCTAATGAACGTGGTAATGGACCAGTTAATGTGTTAAATCCAACGTCGATCACAATTGCTTTTTTCAAAAGGCCTAATTCATAAGGAATGCAACCAGTGAGCAAGTTGTTCAAGAATAAAATTTCCAACAAATTCGGAGCTTGTCCAATGCTACGTGGGATTGGACCAACGAATTTGTTGTTGGCTAAGGTTAAATAAAAAGCAGAGGTGGATCCAATGTTGTCTGGAAGTTTTTGAATGAAATTGTTATTGTTAAGAAAGAATGCATCAAGATATTGTACGAAAATTTGAGGTGGGATTATTCCTGTCAAGAGATTGTAACGAATATCCAAGAAAGTTAGAGTCTTGATATTGAGAATTGACATGGGAAATGTACCGATGAACTGGTTGTTACTAAGATCAAGTTCGTAAAGATATGGAAGATTTGAAATTTTCGAAGAAATTATGCCTGAAAAGTTGTTGGTATTAGCATGAAATATGGCTAAGTCAGGGAGTTGATCAATGAAACCATCTAATGTAGGTGCACTAAGTTGAAATCCATTGAAATCTATAGAAGCAAGAGAAATTGCTGAGGAATTATTAGGTGGATTATCACAATAAAAGCCTTTATAATTGCAAATATTAGGGCCTGTCCAAGTTTTTGTGACACCAAAAGGATCAAGAGTAATTGTGTTCTTGAAATTTTGTATTATTGGGAATATTAGAGCTAGACTTTGGTCTATGAAGGTTAAATTTGGTGCTGGTAAAGGTGGTAGTAATTGGCAATTAATATTGTTGAGAATTGAAAAAATAATGAGGGAATAAAAGATCTTCATGGAATTGGAATTTTTTTTGTTACTTAGTGAGGAGAGATGAGAAGAAATTGTTTATAATGATTTTCTTTTATAGCATAAAAGATGCATGGTATTAATTATCTTGGTTGGTGAAGTCTTGAAAAAGATAAGAGACTCATGAGTTCACATTGTAGTGGGTAATTGGAAGAATTTATAGTGATTGGTCTTAGCTATTATCCAATAAGAAAATTTCATAGTAGGTGGTATTTTGAGCTCTAATTATTAATTATATTGATAGTTTAGCTAATTATCAAATATAACATTAATAACAATAGTTTACTTTTAAAAGATTGTTATACTGTGCATCGTTTCGCTCTGTATCAAAGCGAACGGATACAAATCAAAACTTTAGCTATCGTTATGTAGTGTAATTTTTTCAAAACTCTCATGTTTCAAGTAAATACAATGAATAAAAAAGGAAAAAAACAATTAACTTTGTATCTATTTTAAATGGGGGAGTTAAACAGAGATTCCAGAAAGTTCTTGCTAAATGGGTATTTAAAATGTTGAAAGTGGAGCACCTCATCTGCCATAAACCAAAAGAATCATGATTATTAGGTAGATGAATGAATATGTGGAATTCCATTGCTCAAAATTAGTGAGGAGTTTAATGTCACGCTTATGTATTTATTTTTTTAATACTTTTTTCTCATGCATACAAAAGATGATAAATTGCAAATATAAAGAGTGTGAACACAAAAAGGAGCAGTAGGAATAAAGATAATCTCTTATTAGGCTATTCACTTGAAATTTTTATCTTCACGTGGTTTATTAGGAAATATTAAAATAAATTCGATAAATAGTTCTCCTAAATTCAAACTCATGGTACTATAGTTTGAAATATGACCTCTTAACAACTGTTTGTTCTGAGAGAGTGTTCACTTGAGAGTTGAGTCGTAATCCTAATACTACTAGAGTACTTGTCGTTTGGTTGAGAACAAATTATCTCAGGATAAATTATCTCAAACATGACAACCAAACAAGAAACCAAAATACTATCGCAGGATTATTTTTCACACCAAACGACCCCTTAGTAACACGGCCAAATGAAAGACGAAACTTACAACTAACGAGATCTCATTATCTCTAAGGGGTCGTTTGGTAGAAGTTAGAACATAAATCATAATAGGAGGGAAAAGGGCCAACGACTTCTCATAAGGATTTGGTACCTGGGCTCGCAGAAGAATGGCTGGTTCGGTGTGCATCTTGGCCCAACTAAAGCGAAGAAATTCTACGCCAATGTTGGGCTGATTGCAGCCTAAGTCCATTATAACTACGGGCCAAGTTCTTGATCTCTAGCTTAGCCACGCATCCAAATGAATGTGGGCCATGGCACATGTAAAAAACAAGGATCTCTTGTCCACTCACAAATAAATATAAGAACATTACCTTTTTCAGATTTTATATGTAAAAATAAAAATTTCTTGTAAAAATACCTAATAAAATTAGAAAAATAAATATTATAAATAAACTACGAAACCTATTCTCCTGTCCAAAACCGTGATCTCATTCAGAAGTCTTTCCTACTGAGGCCTCATTTGTTTTCATAAAGATCAAGACCTCTAAATCTGAATACACGTCTGAATATTAAGATTTGCATTAAGAGCTAGGTGTCTAGATCTGAATACACATCTGAATATTAAGATGTGGTCTCCAAATCTGAACACTGAATGATTATTGTTTGTTTTCAATATTTGAATGTGCATATGAAATCAAACATTATATTAATAAAATGTTATAAAAAAATCATTTCAACAAAAAAATTATTTTTTGATTAAAAAAATATCGGAATCATCAAGCATAACATAAAGAAAATCACGAATAAAATATATTTTATAGGCACAATATAATATCAAAAAGTTCAATAAGTATGATTGATACTAGTTGAAAAATAATAAATAAGGTATTACATTATCAGCGCCTAACATATATTTTGGCTAATTAGAAAAATTAAAGAATTCTTATCTTTTTTCCAATAACCTTAATCCAATTCTCTAACTTGTGAGCCTCTAACGTCATTCATGCTTTTTGTAGCGACACTTTCACAAAATATACTAACACATATACTGTATAATGACTCTTCCCATCCAAGTCCATCAAATTTTACCATATATTCTTCAAAGGTAGGTGCACTATTTTTTTAATCAATAATTCCAGATTAGTAATCATCTCATCAATTTCCAATTCAGATGAATAAGTTTTTTTCTTCCCCAATTTTTTTTTCCAGATGAAACTGAAGATTGGGATGTAGAATTATTAGGAGCTCCATTATTTTTGTCACCAACTAGTTCAACAACAATAATATATCAAAGAGTCCCAACAAAATTATTGGCCCAAGACAAAATTCTAATAAGAGACCTCAAATATGTATACATAATTATTATTTTTAATTATGAATAGTATTTTTTCACTCAAAAACCTTGATGAACAACAATACACCCTAAGAAAATTATTAATATAAAATAAAAATACTTGTAAAGATTATGAAAACTTACCAGTTCAAGAGGAAAAATAGTGTTTGATTGAGAAAAAAGAGCAAGAAAGTTTGTAGTTGAGAGAGCAAAAGTCACACAAAGACCGAGAGAGGTGATATAGTATTATTTTATAACTTATTAAATAAGTCTGAATGATGTTAAAATTCTCCTGTAGATCTGATCCGTTTAGACCTTTTCAGGTCCATTAAGAGGCTTTTTGAAAAAAGAAACAAATGGACTGAATCTGAATCATTCAGATTCAGAACCTGCATTAAGTGCAAACAAATGAGGCCTGAGACTCCAATAAACTTCTTGTTGGCTAGTCTTGATGAGTGGTTCAGAAAAAATTGACATTTAATTATAGTTAAATGATATATATATATAAATTTTTTTTACTTAATTATGATAAATTATAATAGTATGGTGCATGGAGCAAGTTTTTTTTTCCACCTAGTTGCTAAATCCCTCATTGAAGCCCAATTAAATTCGGATCACGCACGGCATGACGCTCCAATAGGATTTTCTCCATGGAGAAAGTCAGTGTAATGGTGTGTTTGGTAAAACTATTCCACAATGTCTAATTTGACCCAATCAAGTCTGTGCAGCAAGTCAACTATACATCTGTCCAAATTTTAATAAACAATTCAAACCAATCACTCTCTAAAACCTCAACCAGACAGAAAGAAGAAAACATTGGAAACTAATTGCACATGACTACTAGAAAAATAAGCCAAAGATCAATCCCATCTAGATATAAAAAAATCATATAAACTATAGAATTTTTACTTTTCTTGCACATCACTCATACTTAATTGTAGATAACCGTCAGCAATGACAACTTACATACTTTTGACAAGTAAATACAGCATGAAACATTAGCTAAAACTAGAATCCAACATTTTTTAAATCTTGGTTTGACTATAAAAAACTGGATGAGCAAAGGCTAGAAATACAACTCCTATTTTCTTTCAACTGCTAAATACACCATTCTTATAGCAACTATGGATAAAAGAACAGATCAACTTCATGCATACTTTTTGCCAATGATGGCTCCAGGGCACATGATACCATTAGTAGACATGGCCAGGCAATTTTCCAGGCATGGTGTGAAGGTAACAATCATCACGACTCCTCTCAACGCGACTAAATTCTCAAAAACAATCCAAAAAGACAGAGAGCTTGGCAGTGATATTAGCATCCGGACAACTGAATTCCCTTGTAAAGAAGCTGGATTGCCAGAGGGCTGTGAAAACTTAGCTTCTACTACTAGTTCAGAAATGAGTCTAAAATTCATCAAAGCCTTGTACTTGTTTCAACAGCCAGTTGAAAAGTTCATGGAGGAAGATCATCCAGATTGTCTAATAGCAGGAGCTTTATTCCCATGGGCTGTTGATGTTGCAGCCAAGCTGGGAATTCCAAGACTAGCTTTTAATGGCACTGGTTTACTTCCCATGTGTGCTTATCACTGTTTGATGGAACACAAACCTCATTTGAAGGTTGAATCCGAGACGGAAGAGTTTATCATCCCTGGCCTTCCTGACACAATAAAGATGTCAAGACAAAAGCTTTCAGAACACTTGAAGGATGAAAAAGAAACCCCAATGACTGCAATATTTAAAGATTTTATGCGAGCAGAAACGACTAGTTATGGAGCTATTGTAAACAGCTTTTATGAGCTAGAACCAAATTATGTTCAACACTTCAGGGAAGTAGTAGGGAGAAAAGTGTGGCACGTTGGTCCTGTTTCGCTCTGCAATAAAGACAACGAAGATAAATCACAAAGAGGCCAAGACAGTTCCCTTTCTGAGCAAAAGTGTTTGGATTGGCTCAATACCAAGGAACCAAAATCAGTCATTTATTTATGTTTCGGAAGCATGTCCATCTTTTCATCAGATCAGTTGCTTGAGATAGCAACCGCTCTCGAAGCATCAGACCAACAATTTATATGGGTAGTGAGGCAAAATACAACAAATGAAGAGTGGATGCCAGAAGGATTTGAAGAAAAGCTGAACGGAAGAGGTTTGATAATAAAAGGATGGGCACCTCAGGTGCTTATCCTTGATCATGAAGCTACGGGAGGTTTTGTGACTCACTGTGGATGGAACTCATTGCTCGAAGGAGTTAGTGCAGGAGTGCCAATGGTCACATGGCCGCTATCAGCTGAGCAATTTTTTAATGAAAAGCTACTAGTAGAGATATTAAAGATTGGAGTACCAGTAGGTGTTCAGGCCTGGTCTCAAAGAACAGATAGCAGAGTCCCAATTAACAGGGAAAGCATACAAAGTGCAGTGACCAAACTGATGGTTGGTCAGGAAGCAGAGGAGATGCGAGGCCGTGCAGATGCTTTAGGAAATTCGGCTAAAATGGCTGTAGAGAAAGGCGGATCATCTGACAATAGCTTGATTTCCTTACTAGAAGAATTGAGGATGGGGAAGAGCAGCTCCAGCTGATGGGAATTTGTTTAAATGTATTATTGTTACATCATTTATGTGTTAAGACAATTTGGACTTTCTTTGCTATATAATGCTAGCGTTTGGTCATAGATTGACAAATATTATTTGGGTGAAAATTTGGGTGTGTTTGGCCATAATATTTGGAAAACATATTTCACTTTTGTAGAAAAGTATGATTTATACCCATAAGTTTTAAAAACGATCAAAACTAACCATAAGTTTGTATTACAAGTCAATTGGATCTTCGTTGCAACAAATGACAAGTAGTGTCCATGACACTGGAGCAATGTGGTAGTTTATAGTGAGTGTAACAAGCATCATTTCATACATCGTGAAGTAGACAAAGCACATGACTTTATTATCTTGAGCCGATTGTTCATCATTTTCATCAACAACCATATCATCACTTTCATATTCATTGAATACTTTGGTGTTCACGTAAAAAAATATGTAATACAATGCAAACAACTACTATAGAAGGTGTTTTTGTAAAAAATAAAAGTTTGGTGTAAAATTTCAATTTTTAAAAGATCCCAAATAAAGAGATTTGGCCCAAATACTAGAAAAAACTAGTATTTGGATATTTGCCAATAATATTTGCCAAATAATGACAAATTGTATGGACAAACACTATTTGCCAATTTTTTCTCCAAATATTACTTGGGAAATCTATGGCCAAACAAGTATAGTTTGATTTCCTTGATAGTTTAGAAGTTTGTATTTTTTTTTTGACGAAACCATAGAGAGACAAATCCTAGACATAAAAATATGATAACAACAGGTCTAGTTTACTTGTCTTGAACTCAAATTAGAATTTTCAAAGTACAAAAAGACAGCAATGGCACCTTATCTACCATAGAAAAGTAATGCTCCCATGAATACATTAGCAAAATCAGAAGTTTCAAAATCCTTGTTTATCTATAAAACCATGACGAGCAAAGACGAATAGATATACAACACCTTCTACTTTCTTTTATCTCCTGTTCTTTTTTAGTTCATCACCTGTTTTTTCTTATCTATTCCCTGGCTACCATGGATAAAAGAAGTGATCAACTTCACATATACTTTCTGCCTATATGGCTCCTGTAACACCCCAGAAAAAAATTTGAGCTAAGACTCGAACCGTCCTTCGTTGTGAGTAGGATTTTATTAAGGAATTTAAAATTTCATAAGTTTTAAGGCCACTAGATATAGCACCTTAAGTTCCAAAAATAACTAAATTGGAAATAGCAAAATCTGAAATTTTGCAAGTTAAGCTAAGTATGAGTTTTGGGAAGACTTTAAACAACCATAAATCATAGAACATGATGATTTAGGTGTGCTACAAGATATCGTAGGAAATATATTTGAATTATCTTTCCAACGCCACCAAGTTTGATAAGTTTCGAGTTCGGATGAGTGAGATATGGCCTTTTGAAGTTAGGCTGTCCAGTTAAGGAAAGTTAGCCGAAAATAGTAAGGGGTATTTTGGTCTTTTCCTTACCCAATCAGATTTAATTTATTTTTTAGTAGGGATTTAAAGGTATAATCCTATTAGGCTCAGTTTAATAATCCTAAAATTAGCCTAGGGTTTTAGTTGGGAGTTCAAGAAGAGAAAAAAAGAGAAAAGAGGAGAAAATAAGAGATGATCAAAGCGTTCGTCGAGAGTCTTGCGTTTTGTTGTGGATTTTCTCCATGGGTTTAATCCCTAAGAGGTATGTAAGCTTCTATAGTGTTGGGTTTATTCACCCACACGCCAATCATATTATTTTCAGCGAAATTTCATTCTTGAAGTTGGAAGATTAGAGTTCTTGAAGTTAATTCTAAATCTTGTTGTGTTGGGTTTTGGATGATTTCTTGAGATCAAAGTGAGTGTTTAAAGGGATGTATTGAGTAGATTAGAGTGTACTTATGTTAAGTAATTGATTCTAAGTGATTGGGGAAGAAACCGTTCGATTCTAGGTGAGTTAAGGTCAGAAAACGAGCAAACAAAGTCATAGAAGTTTTCTGGGTTGGGGATTGGCGCGATGCGCCTGCTAGAGCGCCCCAAACCCTCCTCTGAAGTTTAGGGGCTGGCACCCCGCGCCACCCATAGCGCCAGGGTCGCCTGCCCCATCCAGTTTGTCGTCGGTTGTCCCGTTTGAGTTCGTTTAAAATGCACCTTCACTCCTTTTCGATTCTAACTACTCTAAGCTACTTCTAAACACCTAAAATCATTCCTAACATGATAATAACCTTGAATTCATAATTCACATTCAAGGTAGAGTTAAGAGTTAAGTTTTGAGAATTCTTTCGAACATTCTAAGAAAGTCCATTTGAGTCATTTTGAGGAGTCTTCTACAACTTCTAGTAACTTGTTTCAAGACTCGAGTAAGTGATCATGAGAGTGAGGAGAAGGTATTCATGAGTCTATTTTGTCATCATGAGATATTTCATAGCATGAATCTTAACTCTTGAATTCATAATTCACATTCAAGAGAGAGTTAAGAGTAGAGTTCAAGAAAACCTTTGAGTTCAATTGTGAATCATTTGAGATCAACTATCGATTTGAACTAAGTTTTGAGGAAGTAAGTTAGAGAATAAGAAGAGTCGTATACATGAGTTCCATATAGTTATGTAGACCATCGAGTCGAGTTGTTTCATGCCCATAATTTCGCATGAACTTCGTAAGTTGAGCATCTTTCAGAGAAGTGGTATCTTCAAGTTCTAAGCCTTTAAGTGTTGAGTTCCTAATCCTTTTTGAGAAGAATCTTTGAGTACTTGAGTTGAATATTTCATGCCCATAATTCCGCATGAACACTATAAGTCAAAAAATCTTGAGATGAGTAGTATCATTGAAGTTCTTGAGTTCCAAGTATTGAGTTCTATCTATGGTTATTGAAAACTTTGCATTGAGTCGTTCATGTCCATAATTCGGCATGAACCATATCTTAAGAAGTCTTTTTACAAATGTTTAAACTTTGTTTTAAGACTTAAAGCTTTGAGTTCAGTAAAGAGTAAAGAGTAAAGTTTGAGTAATCGCTTTCTAAATGAAGGAAGAAAGGAAACTGAGATTTCCAAGATAGCCTTTGAGCTAAGTTTTTGAGAAATTATCTTAAATCAGCAGAAATAAGTATGTTTTTAAAACATAAGAGCTAGTATATTTTTGGGAGTAGTATTGAGCACCGATATGGGTGAGTGTTCAAACAACTCACAACCCCCATAAACCATGGGTAGAAAATGATCATACTTTTTAGATGAATCTTTATCACAATAGACTAGTGAATCCACTTAGTAGTTCAGGTCCTATACCTTTGACCGGGTATAGGATGCGCTGGTAGCGTGAGAAAGATCGATGTATCATCACAATAGCTCTTATGTGATGGTTGTCGGTTAGAGAAACTCCCATAGAAGTTATTGTATTTTATATACATCAGTTTATTTTGTATTTTTACATACATTTCAGAGTTCATATTGTATCGTTGCATACATATAGAGTTATCATTGTATTTATAAATACACAGAGTTGAAAAACCATGTTTTAAACAGTTTGTTTCTTTATATTGCACTTGTTTTAAATTGTTTTATATTGAAATGCGTTCAGTCATATTGAGTTGAGTATCCAGAGGTGAGTACCCAGAGTCAAATATCATATCTTTGAGTTGAGTATCATATCCAGATGAAACTGAAGATTGGGATGTAGAATTATTAGGAGCTCCATTATTTTTGTCACCAACTAGTTCAACAACTAGTTCAACAACAATAATATATCAAAGAGTCCCAACAAAATTATTGGCCGAAGACAAAATTCTAATAAGAGACCTCAAATATGTATACATAATTATTATTTTAAATTCTGAATAGTATTTTTTCACTCGAAAACCTTGATGAACAACAATACACCCTAAGAAAATTATTAATATAAAATAAAAATACTTGTAAAGATTATGAAAACTTACCAGTTCAAGAGGTAAAATAGTGTTTGATTGAGAAAAAAGAGCAAGAAAGTTTGTAGTTGAGAGAGCAAAAGTCACACAAAGACCGAGAGAGGTGATATAATATTATTTTATAACTTATTAAATAAGTCTGAATGGTGTTAAAATTCTCCTGTAGATCTAATCCGTTTAGACCTTTTCAGGTCCATTAAGAGGCTTTCTGAAAAAAGAAACAAATGGACTGAATCTGAATCATTTAGATTCAGACTTGCATTAAATGCAAACAAATGAGGCCTGAGACTCCAATAAACTTCTTGTTGGCTAGTCTTGATGAGTGGTTCAGAAAAAATTGTCACTTAATTATAGTTAAATGATATATATATATATATATATTGTTTACTTAATTATGATAAATTATAATAGTATGGTGCATGGAGCAAGTTTTTTTTTTCCACCTGGTTGCTGAATCCCTCGTTGAAGCCCAACTAAATTCGGATCACGCATGGCATGACGGTCCAATAGGATTTTCTCCATGGAGAAAGTCAGTGTAATGGTGTGTTTGGT
Source organism: Solanum verrucosum (assembly GCF_900185275.1). Classification (NCBI taxonomy): domain Eukaryota; kingdom Viridiplantae; phylum Streptophyta; class Magnoliopsida; order Solanales; family Solanaceae; genus Solanum; species Solanum verrucosum. Next base: position 12,508,949 of record NW_026019969.1, on the reverse strand, counting down.
AAAACTATTCCACAATGTCTAATTTGATCCAATCTAGTCTGTGCAGCAAGTCAACTATACATCTGTCCAAATTTTAATAAACAATTCAAACCAATCACTCTCTAAAACCTCAACCAGACAGAAAGAAGAAAACATTGGAAACTAATTGCACATGACTACTAGAAAAATAAGCCAAAGATCAATCCCAGCTAGATATAAAAAACATCATATAAACTATAGAATTTTTACTTTTCTTGCACATCACTCATATTTAATTATAGATAACCGTCAGCAATGACAACTTACATACTTTTGACAAGTAAATACAGCATGAAACATTAGCTAAAACCAGAATCCAACATTTTTTAAATCTTGGTTTGACTATAAAAAAACAGGATGAGCAAAGGCTAGAAATACAACTACTCCTAATACACCATTCTTTTACATACTTATCTTAGCAAAACTATGGATAAAGGAGCTGATCAACTTCATGTGTACTTTTTGCCAATGATGGCTCCAGGTCACATGATACCATTAGTAGACATGGCCAGGCAATTTTCCAGGCATGGTGGGTAACAATCATCACGACTCCTCTCAAAGCGACTAAATTCTCAAAAACAATCCAAAAAGACAGAGAGCTTGGCAGTGATATTAGCATCCGGACAACTGAATTCCCTTGTAAAGAAGCTGGATTGCCAGAGGGCTGTGAAAACTTAGCTTCTACTACTAGTTCAGAAATGAGTCTAAAATTCGTCAAAGCCTTGTACTTGTTTGAACAGCCAGTTGAACAGTTCATGGAGGAAGATCATCCAGATTGTCTAATAGCAGGAACATTCTTCCCATGGGCTGTTGATGTTGCAGCCAAGCTGGGAATTCCAAGACTAGCTTTTAATGGCACTGGTTTACTTCCTATGTGTGCTTATCACTCTTTTATGGAACACAAACCTCATTTGAATGTTGAATCCGAGACGGAAGAGTTCGTCATCCCTGGCCTTCCTGACACAATAAAGATGTCAAGATCAAAGATTTCACAACACTGGAAGGATGAAAAAGAAACCCCAATGACTCCAATAGTTAAAGATTTTATGCGAGCAGAAGCGACTAGCTATGGAGCTATTGTAAACAGCTTTTATGAGATGGAACCAAATTATGTACAACACTTCAGGGAAGTAGTAGGGAGAAAAGTGTGGCACGTTGGTCCTGTTTCGCTCTGCAATAAAGACAATGAAGATAAATCACAAAGAGGCCAAGACAGTTCCCTTTCTGAGCAAAAGTGTTTGGATTGGCTCAATACCAAGGAACCAAAATCAGTCATTTATATATGTTTCGGAAGCATGTCCATCTTTTCATCAGATCAGTTGCTTGAGATAGCAACCGCTCTCGAAGCATCAGACCAACAATTTATATGGGTAGTGAGGCAAAATACAACAAATGAAGAGTGGATGCCAGAAGGATTCGAAGAAAAGCTGAACGGAAGAGGTTTGATAATAAAAGGATGGGCACCTCAGGTGCTTATCCTTGATCATGAAGCTACGGGAGGTTTTGTGACTCACTGTGGATGGAACTCATTGCTCGAAGGAGTTAGTGCCGGAGTGCCAATGGTCACATGGCCGCTATCAGCTGAGCAATTTTTTAATGAAAAGCTACTAGTAGAGATATTAAAGATTGGAGTACCAGTAGGTGTTCAGGCCTGGTCTCAAAGAACAGATAGAAGAGTCCCAATTAACAGGGAAAACATACAAAGAGCAGTGACCAAACTGATGGTTGGTCAGGAAGCAGAGGAGATGCGAGGCCGTGCAGATGCTTTAGGAAATTCGGCTAAAATGGCTGTAGAGAAAGGCGGATCATCTGACAATAGCTTGATTTCCTTACTAGAAGAATTGAGGATGGGGAAGAGCAGCTCCAGCTGATGGGAATTTGTTTAAATGTATTATTGTTACATCATTTATGTGTTAAGACAATTTGGACTTTCTTTGCTATATAATGCTAGCGTTTGGTCATAGATTGACAAATATTATTTGGGTGAAAATTTGGGTGTGTTTGGCCATAATATGATTTATACCCATAAGTTTTAAAAACGATCAAAACTAACCATAAGTTTGTATTACAAGTCAATTGGATCTTCGTTGCAACAAATGACAAGTAGTGTCCATGACACTGGAGCAATGTGGTAGTTTATAGTGAGTGTAACAAGCATCATTTCATACATCGTGAAGTAGACAAAGCACATGACTTTATTATCTTGAGCCGATTGTTCATCATTTTCATCAACAACCATATCATCACTTTCATATTCATTGAATACTTTGGTGTTCACGTAAAAAAATATGTAATACAATGCAAACAACTACTATAGAAGGTGTTTTTGTAAAAAATAAAAGTTTGGTGTAAAATTTCAATTTTTAAAAGATCCCAAATAAAGAGATTTGGCCCAAATACTAGAAAAAACTAGTATTTGGATATTTGCCAATAATATTTGCCAAATAATGACAAATTGTATGGACAAACACTATTTGCCAATTTTTTCTCCAAATATTACTTGGGAAATCTATGGCCAAACAAGTATAGTTTGATTTCCTTGATAGTTTAGAAGTTTGTATTTTTTTTTTGACGAAACCATAGAGAGACAAATCCTAGACATAAAAATATGATAACAACAGGTCTAGTTTACTTGTCTTGAACTCAAATTAGAATTTTCAAAGTACAAAAAGACAGCAATGGCACCTTATCTACCATAGAAAAGTAATGCTCCCATGAAGACATTAGCAAAATCAGAAGTTTCAAAATCCTTGTTTATCTATAAAACCATGACGAGCAAAGACGAATAGATATACAACACCTTCTACTTTCTTTTATCTCCTGTTCTTTTTTAGTTCATCACCTGTTTTTTCTTATCTATTCCCTGGCTACCATGGATAAAAGAAGTGATCAACTTCACATATACTTTCTGCCTATGATGGCTCCTGTAACACCCCAGAAAAAAATTTGAGCTAAGACTCGAACCGTCCTTCGTTGTGAGTAGGATTTTATTAAGGAATTTAAAATTTCATAAGTTTTAAGGCCACTAGATATAGCACCTTAAGTTCCAAAAATAACTAGATTGGAAATAGCAAAATCTGAAATTTTGCAAGTTAAGCTAAGTATGAGTTTTTGGGAGACTTCAAACAACCATAACTCATAGCACATAATGATTTAGGTGTTCTACAAGATATCGTAGGAAATATATTTGAATTATCTTTCCAACGCCACCAAGTTTGATAAGTTTCGAGTTCGAATGAGTGAGATATGGCCTTTTGAAGTTAGGCTGTCCAGTTAAGGAAAGTTAGACGAAAATAGTAAGGGGTATTTTGGTCTTTTCCTTACCCAATCAGATTTAATTTATTTTTTAGTAGGGTTTTAAAGGTCTAATCCTATTAGGTTCAGTTTTATAATCCTAAAATTAGCCTAGGGTTTTAGTTGGGAGTTCAAGAAGAGAAAAAAAGAGAAAAGAGGAGAAAAAAAGAGATGATCAAAGCGTTCGTCGAGAGTCTTGCGTTTTGTTGTAGATTTTCTCCATGGGTTTTATCCCTAAGAGGTATGTAAGCTTCTATAGTGTTGGGTTTGTTCACCCACATGCCAATCATATTATTTTCAGCGAAATTTCATTCTTGAAATTGGAAGATTAGAGTTCTTGATAGGTGTTCTTGAAGTTCATTCTAAATCTTGTTGTGTTGGGTTTTGGATGATTTCTTGAGATCAAAGTGAGTGTTTTAAGGGATGTATTGAGTAGATTAGAGTGTACTTATGTTAAGTAATTGATTCTAAGTGATTGGGGAAGAAACCGTTCGATTCTAGGTGAGTTAGGGTCAGAAAACGAGCAAACAAAGTCATAGAAGTTTTCTGGGTTGGGGCTTGGCGCGATGCGCCTGCTAGAGCGCCCCAAACCCTCCTCTGAAGTTTAGGGGCTGGCACCCCGCGCCACCTATAGCGCCAGGGTCGCCTGTCCCATCCAGTTTGTCGTCGGTTGTCCCGTTTGAGTTCGTTTAAAGTGCACCTTCACTCCTTTTCGATTCTAACTACTCTAAGCTACTTCTAAACACCTAAAATCATTCCTAACATGATAATAACCTTGAATTCATAATTCACGTTCAAGGTAGTGTTAAGAGTTAAGTTTTGAGAATTCTTTCGAACATTCTAAGAAAGTCCATTTGAGTCATTTTGAGGAGTCTTCTACAACTTCTAGTAACTTGTTTCAAGACTCGAGTAAGTGATCATGAGAGTGAGGAAAAGGTATTCATGAGTCTATTTTGTCATCATGAGATCTTTCATAGCATGAATCTTAACTCTTGAATTCATAATTCACATTCAAGAGAGAGTTAAGAGTAGAGTTCAAGAAAACCTTTGAGTTCAATTGTGAATCCTTTGAGATCAACTATCGATTTGAACTAAGTTAGAGAATAAGAAGATTTGTATACATGAGTTCCATATAGTTATGTAGACCATCGAGTCGAGTTGTTTCATGTCCATAATTTCGCATGAACTTCGTAAGTTGAGCATCTTTCAGAGAAGTGGTATCTTCAAGTTCTAAGCCTTTAAGTGTTGAGTTCCTAATCCTTTTTGAGAAGAATCTTTGAGTACTTGAGTTGAATATTTCATGCCCATAATTCCGCATGAACACTATAAGTCAAAAAATCTTGAGATGAGTAGTATCATTGAAGTTCTTGAGTTCCAAGTATTGAGTTCTATCTATGGTTATTGAAAACTTTGCATTGAGTCGTTCATGTCCATAATTCGGCATGAACCATATCTTAAGAAGTCTTTTTACAAATGTTTAAACTTTGTTTTAAGACTTAAAACTTTGAGTTCAGTAAAGAGTAAAGAGTAAAGTTTGAGTAATCGCTTTCTAAATGAAGGAAGAAAGGAAACTGAGATTTTCAAGATAGCCTTTGAGCTAAGTTTTTGAGAAATTATCTTAAATCAGCAGAAATAAGTATGTTTTTAAAACATAAGAGCTAGTATATTTTTGGGAGCAGTATTAAGCACCGATATGGGTGAGAGTTCAGACAACTCACAACCCCCATAAACCATGGGTAGAAAATGATCATACTTTTTAGATGAATCTTTATCACAACAGACTAGTGAATCCACTTAGTATTTCAGGTCCTATACCTTTGACCGGGTATAGGATGCGCTGGTAGCGTGACAAAGATCGATATATCATCACAATAGCTCTTATGTGATGGTTGTCGGTTAGAGAAACTCCCATAGAAGTTATTGTATTTTTTATACATTAGTTTATTTTGTATTTTTACATACATTTCAGAGTTCATATTGTATCGTTGCATACATATAGAGTTATCATTGTATTTATAAATACACAGAGTTGAAAAACCATGTTTTAAACAGTTTGTTTCTTTATATTGCACTTGTTTAGAATTGCTTTATATTGAAATGCGTTCAGTCATATTGAGTTGAGTATCCAGAGGTGAGTACCCAGAGTCGAATATCATATCTTTGAGTTGAGTATCATATCTTTGAGTAGAGTATCTTATCCTTGAGAAATTCTGTGTCGAGTAAGTTTGAGTAGTTTTGAGTATCCTTGAGTATTCCTTGAGTTGAGTAAGTTTGAGAAGAGGTAAGTATGCTTCCCTTTTATCAAGTTTCAAGATTATGTTTATGATTTAGAATTCCTCTTACATGCTCGTACATTCCACGTACTGAGACATTTGGCCTGCATCTTCTCATGATGCAGACACAGGTATTCAGGGTCATCAATATGAGCTTCGTTGATACATCCGAAAGTTTGAGTTAGCTATGGTGAGGCTCGTTATTTTCGGAGGATTTCATTTATTTTTCAGTTTAGTCAGTATGTCGTAGGTCTTGTCCCGACTTCCATCTTTATCAGTTAGATTATTCATAGATAGTCAGTATAGTTGAGAAATTTGTATTATTTATCCATTTATTTTATTAAATGTTTTAAAGATTTAAGTTGCCTATTTTATGGTGAATTGAATATATTATTTTATTCAAAGTTGTTCATTTGAGTTAAAGTTTTGTAAAGTTGATTTTGATTGAATTTTATTTCAGTTTTAAGCTTTTGCATGCTTAAGTTAGTCTTCCGCTTGTAGTCAGCCAGGATGAAGGTTCGCTTGGGGACCAACAATGGTTCTTGAGTGCCGGCCACGTCTAGGGTGTAGACTCGGGTCGTGACTGATGAGTTGTAATGACCCTCCTGGTCATTTCTGTGTCTTTTCTTCTGGGTGTCATTTAGAGCGTTCCTGTAGCGACCCCAAGTCATTTATGACTTGTTAGGACTGACAGTTTGGTCACCTGGTCGTTCGTTTGGTCTTGGTGCGAATTTTTGTGTTTTGGAGCTTATGAACCTTGAACGATCATTTTCGATCAAAAGTTCAAGAAGATGACATCGGAATCCAATTCTGACGATTCCATCTGCTCCGGAAGGGCCATTTTAGGCTAGTAGCTTGGTCAGTGTGAGTTGGTGCGATTAGGCGTTTTAACTTTAAGTTTAAGCCTAAGTTTGACTTTAGTCAACATTCTGAGTAAACGTACTCGGATGAGAATTCCGTCATGCGGTTAGCTTCGAAATGTCGAGTTTGGTCTAGATTGACCCTTCTTTTGTGTCCCGAGGTTTTCGATATTTTTTCGAGCCTTTTTATGGTTTTTGACTTAAAATGACATTTGGGTGTGGGACTCACTTTTGTCAAGATGACATCGTATGGAAATTTTGACTGCGCCATTGAGTCTAGAATATCGAATTTGGTATGGTTGCATATCTCGTTTGCGTGTACAGGGTTCTGAACGAGTTAGGAGCACCCGTCGGAGTTTTTAGTTATTGGAGAATTGCAGAAAATATGCTATAAATGCAGAAAAACAGCAACATTTTCCAAATCTTAAAACACTCATAACTCTCTCATCTTTTATTCGAATTAGGCGATTCAAAGTGCAGGATCTTCGTATATTCGGTGGATTTGCTGTAGAGTGTTCAAAAGTTATTGGGTGTGCGTATTTCGAGGTAATTTCACGATTAACCTGACTGCAGTACCTTTTTTGAGCCTTTGTTTTTGGTATTCTTGTTTTGGTCATATATCTTTCATTTTAGCTCGGTTTTTGGTGATTCGAAGTCCCTCATGTTGAGAATTGTCGTGACTTCGTCGTAGAGTGTTCAAGGAGTACTGGGCACCATTAGGTTCGAGTTTAGACTGCTGTAGGTTTTCTTTTGGTTGATTAAAGTGTGGTTTTCTTGCTTGTTGGTTTTTGCTGTGTTTTGAGCCCCGAATTGTGCTCCAAAAATGGAACACAAGTTTGAGGTGTCATTTAGGGTCTCTTGACGGAGTCAAAATCAGGCAGTTCGATGCGGGTCTCGTTTTGACTACAAAATTAACCCATCTCCGTTTGTGGTGATTTTGGTGTCTAAACAACCGTATTAACATTGTGACTCTATATTTGATAGCGAGACATCGTTTCAAGGCCATTCGGATAGGGAAAACTCCGATAAAGTGATTTGGAGAGCACGCGATCGGCCTTAAGGTAGGTACAATTTCCTGTCTTTTAAGATTGAGCTTAATTGTGTTAAAATATGTCGATTGGAGTGAATTGGGGGTGGGTACTAGTTTCCTACCGTATTTTGATTAGATACCTCATGTCAGGATCGATTGGCCATATTTCAGGTATAGTATCATTGTTAACCGATTTAGTAGAGTTGCATGCTTATGTGCTAAATGGTATTGTACGTTTGTATGCTAAGTGTTGTATGCTTGTTCATTCTTAACCGTAAGCATAATGTCCTTAGTTTAGGTTAGGCTAGCATTGCCTTAGACTTATGATCCGTGTGGGCTGGATAGCCTTGACTTCCTGCTGACGTCATTCGGATGACTTAGCTCCTTGCAGACTTGAGTAGCAGACTTTAGTTTGATAGTTTGAGCCTTAGATTAGGCGTTATCGCTGCTTGCTGCACTTCTGTATCTTTTTCGTCTAGTTCTGACGCGTTCTCGAAGGTTTAATGCATCACTAAAGGTGTGGGATGGAGATAGTATAGGCTTGGAGCATTTTCTGTGATTTCTTAGAGTGGACGCCGTTCCACGGTGGTTGTTGTTGGATTGGATCCTATTGGAGATATCATCACCCTCGGGGTTGTTCTTTCTAGCTGGGCTGGGAGCGTATCACTGGCTGGGTAGACTCGGTGATATCGGCAATCGCCCCCGGGCCTCTCTTTCTAGCTGGGCTGGGAGTGTGCTACTGGGTGGGTGTCCCCGGGTCGCTCTTTCTAGCTAGGCTGGGAGTTGACTGCATGGTAGGACGACTCGCGATATTTACCTCACTAACGAGTCCCTTTTTCTAGCTGGGCTGGGAGTGGACTGTTTGGTTGGGTGCCTCCTAGGGTCACTCTTTCTAGCTAGGTTGGGAGTGCACTGCTGACTGGGTGGAGTTTGATGGATTATCTTGGTTACTTTGGGCTGGGAGCCCGATTTTCTTCTTTCTCGGTAGATTTAGCTTTTCTGTGTACCTGTCGGGCTTATGGGGGTCCGTTCAGATTTTATTTGAATTTGTACACGAGTGTACCTTCTGGGCTTATGGGGGTCCAGTTAGGTTTAATTTAGTTGTACTTAGTTTGTTTCTGGTATGCTCGTGTGCTTTTTTTTCATATCCGATTTGACCTCTCTGTGTCTAGATTTTATCATTTCTTATTGTTTTTACCTTTTTTGCTCAGTCGGCCTATGATGCCTACTGAGTACCTGTTGTGTTGGTACTCATGCTACGCTCTGCATCTATTTCGTGATGCAGGTCCAGTACCAGTTACCAGCGGCGATTAGTTCCAGCTTTTTTTTGCAGTTGTGATTCGGAGACGAGGGCGAGCACTTGGCGTTTTGGGTTTGTTCTGTCTCCTTCTTTTGTTTTAGCTAGTCTTGTTGCCTTTGAGACACGCTCTGTTGTGGTCCACTTTTGGGACTTGTACTCTTTATTAGATAGCTCTGTACTAGTGACTTCCAGGTTCAGGGAGGGATTTCTATATATATTTATTTTGGGTTGCTTCCGTCTTGTTATTCTTGTTTAGATTATTGTTTTCGCTAGTTTCTGCCCTTTCGCTCATTGCTTGATGTACTGGGTTACGGGTTGGATTACCTACTGGTAGGGTATAGTAGGTGCCATCATGACTCGAGAAATTGGGTCTTGACATGAGTCCACAAATTGGACTCATTTAGGGCTTTATTTTAATAGAAATAGTGTCCTTGAATGCTTGTTTTATCTTAATACCTGATCAAAATGCTGAAGTTTCAGGTATTTGAAGTTTTAGTGGAAGCATGGACACTTAGGCGCAAAACGGAGCAAATAAGGTTGAAAAGAACAAGAAATGGAATCCTACGGATCGCCGAGTTCAACTTGGCGAGCCTCCAAAATGACATGCACCGCCCTTTGTTCCAGTACGTGAAGCCTTGAAGGAAGTGGATCAAAAGGCGAGGAAAAGAGCAGTCAGAGGGTCGCCGATTAGTTCCGCGAAGCAGTACTGTACCGCCCAATGATCCAGAATGCGAAGATGCTAAATGAAAGACACTGAAGGCGATGAGCTGACCAAAGGGCGGATCGCCGAGTTTATCGGCGATCTCGACTAATGTCGTTGAACAATCCTCCACAGCACAATCTGTGAAAACTATAAATACTAGTTAGAGTTGTAGTTTTAAGAGACTTTTGGAAAAATATTGTGTGGAACAATCATTATTATTATTTTCACTTTAGAACATACTTTAGCTGATATTTTTCTCTCAAGTTTGGAGAGGGTTTTGTGGAGATTTGAAGAAATGAGTTCTTCTTCCCTAAGTTGGAAGTGGGCCTTCTCTATTCATTTTCCTTTGCTTAATTCAAGGTTTAATTTCTTATACCTAGTTGATTTCATTATCATGTTAGGTATAATTTCTTACTTCTTGATGTGTGGCTAAAAACCTCCATTCTTGGGGTGTGATTTAGCAAATATGGGTTGATATTCTTGTTGGGTCTTGCTTGCTGATAGGTTAGATGTATTTTAATGGTGATTTCACCTAGTGGTTGTGGTTTAATCTAAAGGGTTTGTAGTTACAAATACAAAGCAACCCATGTGTTTTCGGCTTTCCCGAGAGGGAGGTCACGAAATCAAAACCCCTAGACTGATGGCCTAAGAGTGGGTCGACATGAGGTTCAACCCGAGAGGGTGAGCCCTAGTCCCATATCCTAACACTGAGCTCGAGAGAGTGAGTGGGGTAAGGTGTAAGCTGGTCTTCATGCGGCAAATGGGTGTCCAAGAGGAACGCATTTGAAACGGGGTAAGTTGCCCGAGAGGGAACTTATTTCCATTTACAGCTTAGTCTAGTCACTATTATTTTGCAAATTTCCTATCGAAAGCATGTACCCAACAATTTATCTCAACTTGTATTGCGGTCACATCCCAAGAACATTTCCCCATACTTGATTTTCTTGTTTATTTTGTTGTTTTAGTACTTGTTACAAAAACCCTTTTTATATTTGACACTTTTGTGTCACCCCCTTTAATTTACAATGTCTTTTATCGCAAATGTCTTTAATTACGACTAATTTGAATGATAATCTAATTGGCTATTGATTCTCAAAACAGCTCATTTGGGACACGACCCCAACCCTCGGTTAGGTTACTATATTATCGACGATCGTAGACACTCATATCGTAGGATAGTGTCGTTGGTCACGATAAGCATCAAAATGACGCCGCTGCCGAGGAGTGGTGTTATTTGAGAATTTGTAGTTTAATAGAGTCTTGTTCTTAATAGTTGTATCTTACTGATTTTACTCGTAGTTTTGTTTTTCTTTGAGTTTTAATTTTATGCAGGCCTCCTGAGAATGGCTGAAAGAAGTGGTGCCAAGTCAGCTGAGTCGAATCAAGAAGTCGAGGATGATTTCAGATTAACTGTGCTGGTAACTCAGCTGAACAGCTTGGCCACATTAGACTTCCGACTACAGAGGAATATGGAACTTGGCCATGCTCTCTGTGGTGTAATTTTCCCGTCTAACACACATTTTTCTTTTCTCCTGAAGCTTAGATATTCTATATCGTTGTGCTGTTGATATAGTTTGAGTGTGGATTTGGTCGAAAATCAAAATCTTCCCTGTTTGGTCTCTAAGTTGGTTACTGTTCTTCATTAGCATCATTTTGAGTTGATTATGCTTAAATGTCGTGATTCTCTTTGTCTGCCATAATCTTGTTTAATATATCTATTTTCTTAACTAAACTTGTGCAAATCTTAGTGTATAGATAAGTTGAGTTATTGTTTTTGTTATGAATACAAAGGAATTTGGTTTGCCTAAATTTAGTTTCATTGAATGGTTTCAGTCACTGGTGCGTGTATAAATGATAACTTTATTGTATCATTGCTACATATGATCATTCACTGCCTTGTATGTCTTATCACGCTATTCCAGATTCATGAAGGTGTGTTGTTCATTTTGTATGTCTAAATTTATTCAGGAAGAGTTCTAACTTACATTTTGGTTTAAATATTTTTGACATGTTGTTCTAACTTCTTTTAGTTTTCCTGTTATGTATACTTCATCTATACAAAACAAGTTAATCCATTTGTTTGAAATAAATCCTATTGTCATTGTCAAAACTTTCCTTGGATGTTTGACATTACTTTTGCAAAATTTGTTATTAGTTGCCTACTTTTTACCAAGTTGAAATGTTTAGTCCTAGTTTCAAATATGTTTGGTTGTGGCTTGTGATTAATAGATTTTAACTGATATTGGGACTATATTGGTTCATTATGTGATTTATTGTTTCCTTTTCCATGAATTTATGTTTGTCTCATATGTATATCTGTTTTTATTGATGACATGCATATGGAACATAATGTTGAAATCAGAGATGATATCCTAACTTGTATTGTGTACAAGATCTTGTGACATCATCATACACAGATATGTTAATACATCTCTTCACATGAATAAGAGGTATCATTCCTCATTTTGTTTCACCTTTTGGGTTAACACTATAGAAAGTGTGAAGGAATATAATTCATTCTAAGCTTTTGTAATGTTGGCGTAAGATTTATTTTTCCTTCAGAGATCTATTCTTCACCAGAGTTCTAATTTAAATTACATAAACTGTTTAAGTTACAAGTCATTCTATTACTGCTTGCCTTGAGAAAGTGATGATGACTGATCTTTCATCAACAATACTTCTTACTTCTTGCATTGAGAATTTCTTAAACATATCAGGTGCCAAGAGCTTAAACACAGGTGAGTTCATTTAGTATCTCTATATTATGATGTTTATTTTTTTTGCTGATTTATTGGAAGCTTACTTTCTAAATTTGCTCTTTAGAAGTCATTTTCTCTCATTGAACTCAAAATCAAATCATCCGTTACCATAAATTTTCGATTACTCTCTTTACTTTCATTTCATCCGCATATGTTTTTCTTATCAGACCATCGTTAGAAAATGGATCACTTCATCATATTTCTGTTAATCTTGCTTCACAAATTTTGATGGATGTTTTGAAATGCCTGTTTTCTCTGAGTTTGACAATACCCTGTCCTCGGAGAATATATCTTTTCTTCTAGAGATCAACAACTTCTCCATTCATCGAGAGCTTAATGAAAACTCCAATGTATTATATATTAATTAAAGATAAACATTCGATGTCATGTATATTGGTTTTAAGGGATGAAGAACAATATACACCTTTGATTCTAGAATATTACATTTATATCAGTTATTGGGTTATCCTAAGTTCTTTTTTTGTTTATTTCGTATTTATATCATCAGGTTTAGATGTTTATCTGGTGAGTTTCTTGTGTTTGGTGGTATGTTTACTGTTTTTAGTCATGCATATATGGCCAGTGTCTGCTTATTTATGGTTTAAGGAACGATTTAACACATGGCCTCCTTTCATGTGGATTTATGGGATTCGAAAAATTATGAAATTTGCACTAGGAATGGTGGGAAATATGCTTTTTCAGTACTTTTTTAGATTTGCTTCACCTCAGCTATTAGCAGTGTTTTTGTGCTTTGCAGTGGCTTGGCTTGGGAATGTAGCGATGATTCAACCTTTGCCTGATTTTGGAATCTTCAATTTCTTACTTGTTAATGCTTGCCTGGGCTTTGCAGTCAATGTCTTCAATCTCGGTGTAAAAGCTTGGCTAGTATATGCTGCTTGCCTGGGCTTTGCAGTCAATGTCTTCAATCTCGGTGTAAAAGCTTGGCTAGTATATGCTGCTTGCCTTTTGTTATACTTTTTCCAGTGGAAGTAAGGTTCAGTGACCTTAAGATATGACCAACTTTTCAAATGCATTCAGCAAAATGCAGTACTACCGGTCAAAATGGATACCATCATTGTATTAAGAAGAATAAAGTTTCAGCATTTACTATTTTCCTAAAGGTGTTTTTGAAGATAATTTTGATATTTTAATCCTTTCTGTTGTCTTGAGGATTGTAGTTGAGATTTGAGAACATTCGTAATGCAAAAGCTTTGTTATTGTGGTTCAAAGTTTTTGTTGTTGTGATTTTGGTTGAGAACAAGCTTTAGTTGTTATTGTTATTATGAATATATAAATTTAGTGGTTAGTTATATTAAAAATCATATTAGTTGTAATCGAATGATATAAAAAATAAAATGTTAAATTTGGATTAAAAAGTTCTGGAGGTTATAGCCTCTTGAAATGAAAGTGAAAAAAAATGGTAAACAAGTAGTGGGGGTTTATAACTCGCAGAAAGTGAATAAAAAAACCTTGCGGGGTTATTAAAAAACCCCTGAAATCTAATTGTGACAGGCCTAACGATGGGAGTTTTGGGAACCCCGTAACAACAAATTCTGGGGGTTTTCAACCCTTGCAATTTGTACATTTAACCCTCGCTAATTGGCAGTTTTTTTTGTAGTGATTACACATTAATTACGTGGGCTGACTTCGAATTTGTATAATTAGTCACGTTTGTATATGTTTTATTCGGCAGAATATACAAATACATTTTTATAATATACAAATATCTAACTGATATACATATACAATTCACCTCTCTCCCACTCTCTGCCCTTTCTCACTCGCCTCTCTCCTCCTCTCCCAATCTTGCTTGCCATATATACAAATGCATATGTATAATATACAATTATCTAATCGATATACATATACAATTCACCTCTCTCGCACTCGCTCTCCTGTCTCCTCCCTTTCCCAATCTCGCTTGCCATATATACAAATGCATATGTATAATATACAATTATCTAACTGATATACATATACAATTCACCTCTCTCGCACTCGCTCGCATGTCTCCTCCCTCTCCCAATCTTGCTCACCTATCTCCTCCCTCTCCCAATCTCGCTTTCCATATATACAAATGAATATGTATAATATACAATTATCTAATCGATATACATATACAATTCACCTTTCTCGCACTCGCTCGCCCTCTCCTCCCTCTCACAATCTTGCTCATCTGTCTCCTCCATCTCCCAATCTCGCTTGCCATATATACAAATGCATATGTATAATATACAATTATCTAACCAATATACATCTACAATTATCTAACCAATATACATTACAATTCACTTCTCTCGCACTCGCTGCCCTCTCTCGCTCGCCTCTCTCCTCCCTCTCCCAATCTCGCTTGCCATATATACAAATACATATGTATAATATACAATTATTGTTGCACCCCATTTTTGCGAAAAATGAGTTTTGGTGCACGACCTAACAACTCTTTTGGGTTTTGGGTAAAATGAAGAGTCACCACCTAACGAATTAAGGCGCGTTAGGGCACCTATCTAACCTAACTGATTCAAGCTAAGGTCAACGAACCAGAGATCAGGGTAAGGGTTCAAATTACCTCGAGGGGAAGGTGTTAGGCATCCCTCGAGGTCCACAAATGTGGGTCCCGACCGTGTCTCATGCAATTTTTGTGGGGGGTTACAAATAGCAATTAAGGTCACTTCATTTTATTATTTAGTTAGTTAACATGCTAGGTAAGTGATAAATGACATTCAACAATTAAAGTTACTTCAATAATTTATTTAATTAAGCGTGCAAAACTAAGTGATAACATAATATTTAACAATTAAGAGCACTTTAGTTGTTTTAATTAATTAGTTGAGCATGCAAGACTAAGTGATATAACAAACAATAAATAAACATTTAAACAATTAATAAAAAGAAGAGTAAGGAGACAGAAATTACTCAATCAAATAGGATAATCAATTTTTTTTTTTTTAATCAAGCTATCCCAAATAATTATAATTATAAACAAATGAAGGGACGAAAGAAAAGGGAGACTCTGAAGGATTTTACGAATCATCACTCGACTTTTTTTTTAATAGGCTTCCGTGTAGGGACAGACAAAACCAAGGTTTGTCGCTTTAAGTCTAAGTCGATGTCATCATATCCGTAGGGCCTAAACTACCCCTACCCCACCACCACATGCTTTTCATCTCTAAGAGGTGCCTAACATCTCCGCTTAAGGTGCAAGAGGCATTGGACTACTGTTGGGATGGTATTAGACAAAATAAATATAGGGTTCCTAATTAGGCCCATCTAGACATCAAGTCAAACAAATAAGACGAAAATTTAGCACGTAAAGTCTCAAGTTGACCTCTAGGTTTTATTAATCATGCTAGCAAACACACATAATTGTGAAAGGGTCGCATGCAAAGTGTGTCAATACGAACAAGTTAATATGTATTAAAATACCAATTAAAGAGGGCAGAAAATTATGACATGATGCAGATTTTATTAATATAGCAGAAAAGCGATCGCACATGCAGAAAACTATTTTTAGAGTAATAGCATATCAAGTTATTAATGCAGAAAACTATTCAATTAGCTATTTTAAATGGTGGCTGAAATATTACAACATGCAAAAAAGTTTTAATTAATTAATTATTAAAGGGGGGTAGGAAATAGTACAGCATGCAAAAATATTTTCAAGTGGCAATCCGGTTATTAGCTGCAGAAATACTAGCTGATTTATTTATTTATTTAAAGTGGCAGAAAAATATGTATAATAAATTTTAGTTCAGTTATTGATATGCAGAATTTTATTTTTTTTCTTTTTACATGTTTTTAGTCCTATAGTCATGGTTTCTAAGTGAGTTAACATGCTGCAAACTTATTAGCAACTTAAAGTTAGTTAAAACTTGATTAATTAATAGGGTTGAATTATTAGAACATGCTGAAATTAATTAAACTGATTAATAAACATCAATTTTATTAATTAAGTCCTATGAGCATGATTTCTAATGGCAAACTAATTTTACGAACATTTACGAGCATTTTTTGACATGCAGATATTATTCATTGATTACTTAACACCAATTTTATTAGTTTGAGTCCTATAGACATGCTTTCTACCTTTATTTCACTCAACACAAACATATGACTTGCACAAAACTTTGTTTTATTATTTTTTCTCATACATAAAAATGGGTGATCAAAACAAGCCAAGCAGGGAGACATGTAAAAAAATTGATTTATTTAGTTAGATCTAAAGCGATATTACAAAGACTTATTGATTTATTTTAGTATTAACATTAAAACAGGCGGCCAACATAGCAAATGCTCATAATTTAGATAACATAATAATATTGACAAAAACTTTTTTTTTCCTTCTAATTAGATTTAGAAGGATGCTGATTATTTTAAGTAGCCATGTTCAAATAATTAGTTAATCAAAGCACGTTTACATGTAAGTACGTAAATAAAGTAAGAAAATAGTTAGCACGTATCCCCAATCCCCTTAGACGATCCCCAAGTTATATCGTATATATATATGAAAGTTTAGAGTTAGAGTAATACAAAATATTACAAGTTCAAAGAATAAATAAATAATATATACAACATTAAGATAAACTTAAACATAAGAATCTCATCCGAAAATCTCTTCGAGGCGACTCTTGAACCTTTAAGTTCAAAACCATGTTAAAGTACAATGAAAAATAAGGGCGAATATTAACACATAAAAGACGTTAGCAAGATGATAACTATATATGGTACGCACATTTAATTATTTCATGTACACAAGTAGCATACATGCATGTAAGAGTTAAACAAGTTGTGGAGAATATATAATCATACAAAGCAAGAAAGGATAAGAAGACTGACCCGGACGCTTCTCATTATTTATTCAAACATACAACAGAAATTGAAACAATGCAAAACGAAAATTAAACTAATAGAGAAACAACTAACCGGTTAAGCAGAATATATGTTTAACAGGAATGAAGACAAAACTTGATCCACTATCCGACTCGAACACAGCAAAAACCAAGTATAGAGGAACCTTAAAGTTTATCGGAATCTTTCTTTTAAGTAGAGAGTAATATTACTCAAGAGTGGGCCAATGTAAAGATGTATAAGCATACATAAAAGTGTTGGAGTGTTCAAGCATAAAAACATGAGTAAGAAATGAAACAAAGGTCTTCTTTTATAGTAGATGAGAGAGCATGATTTTTAAGGATAAGAATCAATTAACAACAATTATGGGGAAATTGTTTCCTTACTAAGAGAGTCCAATCAAATCAAACATTACCAAATATAATCAAGGAAAATCATTTTAAAATCTAACTAAGACAAGGAAATCAATTAAGGATAGTCATCATACCAATAAAATATACAGATTGACAGCTAAAAATCTAAGGAAGGGAATAATTTTGGGGATCAGTTACTATTGTTTTTTCCTTAATCAATTAAGGATAATCATCATACCAATAAATTATCTAACCGATATACATATACAATTCACCTCTCTCCCACTCTTTGCCCTCTCTCGCTCGCCTCTCTCCTCTCTCTCCCAATCTCGCTTGCCATATATATAAATGCATATGTATAATATACAATTATCTAACCAATATACATATACAATTCACCTCTCTCGCACTCGCTGCCCTCTCTCGCACTCGCTACCCTCTCTCGCTCGCCTCTCTCCTCCCTCTCCCAATCTCGCTTGCCATATATACAAATACATATGTATAATATACAATTATCTCATCGATATACATATACAATTCACCTCTCTCCCACTCTTTGCCCTCTCTCGCTCGACTCTCTCCTCTCTCTCCCAGTCTCACTAGCCTCTCTCCTCCCTATAACATGTAACTACAAATTGTAATTATCAAACTATAGCTATGAAGAGTAATTAGGCTATTTTTTAGTGGCTATATGTGAAAGTTTCATTTTTTAAATCATAATGGAAAAATTGTATGAAATAACAAACTATTAATTCAAATTAAATGTTATAACCATAGTTTATTTTATTTATAATTCGCAGCAAACATCCCATTTTTTTGCCATCTGGTTCGGTATACAATTATCCATTCGATATACAAATGTATAAAATGCGTTTGTATTTGTATAAAGCGAGAGAAAAATGCATATACAAATACATATATTTTCGTCCTATACACTTATAATTATACAAATACAGATCTTATTATACAAATTACAATGTATAAATGAATTTATACAAAATTGAATAATTTGTAAAAAATTGAATGTATCTAGCGAATTATACAAATCAAAAGCTCCATAGTAAACATAAAATTTGCTATGGAGCGCAATTATGCAAACCGTAGCTATAAGATACAAATATGATTTTTATGTTTGGTATATGTGAAAATTGCTCAAATCATAATAGGAGGGAAAAGGGCCAACGACTTCTCATAAGGATTTGGTACCTGAGCTCGCAGAAGAATGGCTGGTTCGGTGTGCATCTTGGCCCAACTTAAGCGAAGAAATTCTACACCAATGTTGGGTAGATTGCAGACTAGGCCCAATGGAACTATGGGCCAAGTTCTGGATCTCTAGCTTAGCCACGCATCCAAGTGAATGTGGGCTATTGGGCCATGGCACATGTCAAACACAAAGATCTCCTGTCCATTTACAAATAAATATAAGAAAATAACTTTTTTTAGATTTTATATGTAAAAATAATATTTTTTCTTGTAAAAAAATAATAAAACTAGAAAAATAAATATTATAAATGAACTACGAAACCAATTCTCCTGTCCAAAACCTTCATCTTCAAAAGTCTTACCCAGTGAGACTACAATAAACTTCTTGTTTGCTAGTCTTGATGAGTGGTTAAAAAAATTTTGTGCCTTCATATAAAACTGACACTTACTTATACTTAAATGATATATATATATATATATATATATATATATATATATATATATATATATAATTATTATTATTTTCATTTTACTTAATGATAAATTAAAACAGTTTGGTGCATGGAGCGAGTTTTTTTTTTACCCAGTATCTAGAGCATGCATTGAAGCCCGTCTAAATCTGGATTACGCACTACAAAATTTATTTAGCAGTGATGCTCCCACTAAGATTTTGTCCATGGAGTGAGTCAGTGTAATGGTGTGTTTGGTAAAATTATTTTACAATGTCTAATTTGATCCAATCAAGTTTGTGCAACAAGTCAACTATACATCTGTCCAAGTTTTAATAAACAATGCAAACCCATCACTCTCTAAAACCTCAATCAGACAGAAAGAAGAAAAATAAGCCAAAGATCAATTCCATCTAGACATAAAAAATCATATAAACTACAGAATTTTTACTTTTCTTGCACATCACTCATATTTTATTGTAGGAAACAGTCAGCAATGACAACTTATAATTACATACTTTTTGACAAGTAATACAGCATGAAACATTAGCTAAAACTAGAAATCAACATTTTTAAATATTGGTTTGACTATAAAAACAGGCTGAGCAAAGGCAAGAAATACAACTACTCCTAATACACCATTCTTTTTACATACTTATCTTAGCAAAACTATGAATAAAGAAGCTGATTGGAATTTGTTTAAATGTATTGTTACATAATTTATGTGTCAAGACAATTTGGACTTTCTTTGCTATATAATATATAGTTTGATTTCCTTGAGAGTTTAGAAGTTTGTATTTATTTTTTTGACGAAAACATAGAGAGACAAATCCTAGACATAAAAATATGATAACAACAGGTCTAGTTTACTTGTCTTGAACTCAAATTAGAATTTTCAAAGTTCAAAAAGTCAGCAATGGCACCTTATAAACCATAGAAAAGTAATGCTCCCATGAAGACATTAGCAAAATCAAAATCCTTGTTTATCTATAAAACCATGACGAGCAAAGACGAATAGATATACAACACCTTCTACTTTCTTTTATCTCCTGTTCTTTTTTAGTTCATCAGGTGTTTTTTCTTATCTATTCCTTGGCTACCATGGATAAAAGAAGTGATCAACTTCACATATACTTTCTGCCTATGATGGCCCCTGGCCACATGATACCACTAGTAGACATAGCCAGGCAATTTGCTAGACATGGAGTGAAGGCAACCATTATCACGACTCCTCTCAACGCGTCTAAATTCTCCAAAACAATCCAAAGAGACAGAGAGATGGGCAGTGATATTAGCATCCGTACAGTCAAGTTTCCTTGCAAAGAAGCTGGATTGCCGGAGGGTTGTGAAAACATAGCTTCTACTACTAGTACATTGATGTATCTGAATTTCATCAAGGGCCTATCGCTGTTTCAAAACCCAATTGAACAGTTCCTTGAGGAAGACCATCCAGATTGTCTAATAGCAGCCCCTCAATTTTCATGGGCTGTTGATGTTGCAACCAAGCTGGATATTCCAAGACTAGCTTTTAATGGCTCTGGTTTTTTCCCTCTTTGTGCTTTACATAGTTTGATGGAACACAAACCTCATTTGAAAGTTGAATCCGAGATGGAAGAGTTTGTCATCCCTGGCCTTCCTGACACAATAAAGATGTCAAGACAAAAGCTTTCAGAACACTTGATGGATGAAAAAGATACCCCAGTGACTGCAATAGTTAAAGATATTATGCGAGCAGAAACGACTAGTTATGGAGCTATTGTAAACAGCTTTTATGAGATGGAACCAAATTATGTAAAACACTCCAGGGAAGTAGTAGGGAGAAAAGTATGGCACGTTGGTCCTATTTCGCTCTGCAATAAAGACAAATCACAAAGAGGGCAAGACAGTTCTTTTTGTGAGCAAAAGTGTTTGGATTGGCTCGATACTAAGGAACCAAAATCAGTCATTTACATATGTTTCGGCAGTATGGCAGTCTTTTCTTCAGCTCAGTTGCTTGAGATAGCAATGGCTCTCGAAGCATCAAACCAGCAGTTTATCTGGGTGGTGACGCAGACTACAATCAACGAAGAGCAAAATGAGTGGATACCAGAAGGATTTGAGGAAAAGCTGAACCTGAACGGACGAGGTTTGATAATAAAAGGATGGGCACCTCAGGTGCTAATCCTTGATCATGAAGCTATTGGAGGTTTTGTGACTCACTGTGGATGGAACTCATTGCTCGAAGGAGTAAGTGCCGGAGTGCCAATGGTCACATGGCCGCTATCAGCTGAGCAATTTTTTAATGATAAGCTACTAGTAGAGATATTAAAGATTGGAGTTCCAGTAGGTGCTGAGGCTTGGTCTAATAGAACAGATAGCACAGTTCCAATAAACAGGAAAGACATAGAAAGAGCAGTGACCAAACTGATGGTTGGTCAGGAAGCTGAGGAGATGCGAGGCCGTGCAGCTGCCTTAGGAAAATTGGCTAAAAGGGCTGTGGAGAAAGGTGGATCATCTCACAACAGTTTGATTTCCTTACTAGAACAATTGAGGAACGCGAAAATTACCTCTAACTGATGGGAATTTCTTCATATGTTGCTCAAACTAAACCACTATAGAAATATTGTATCTTCGCGTTTACTTCAATTCCAAATTATGTATACCAAATTACACTTTTATTAGTATGCAGGAGTTCTTATGCATAGTCCATAGACCAGCTCTATGATTGTTGCAAAAATATCATACCAAATGCTTATTGGTGGCATCAAATTATATCATTAATGTTATAATCGTTAAATAAACCTTAAAAGATTGTGTAGAATATTATTATATTACTCCATTAAGTTGTGTCAAACAGGACAATTCGATAAAAAGAGAGATGTTAAGTAATTGAATGTTCGGTAAATACCTATTGACACCTTGTGTTTTACACAAATCATACATACATTTTACTACTAACTAGAATGGAAGGTAAATACTCTTATGGAAACTTTTGAATAAAAAGGATCATAACATACTAAAAATGCATATGAACTTAAAAAATAAGTATACAAAAGGTAAAAGAGTGAGTCGAGACAGTTCAACTATGAAAGGAATACGTGCACTAGAAGAAAAGGGAACAACGGCAAAGTCTTTACACCCTCAATATTCTTTTTTTATTATATAAAATTACAATGAGTATATTATTATTATTTTTATTTCTATTAGATCATATACCTATAATTCATTAAATTTAAATCCTCGATAGTAGGTTGGATGTGTAAAATCATCAATGAACCAAAGAAATTGGAAAGAGGGAAAGATAATCGTATAAGCTACTTGAAAACCGTGCAAACTGATTTGAATTTGAAAGCAAAACAAGTACTAATAAAATGAAAAATATCATAAAAGTAATTAACTTTTGGATAATTACAAATTACAATTCAACAACAATAAGAATGGTCAAGATTTTCATAATTTAAAAGGTTCACACAATTCACAAATAGCACGAAACTTGTATTTTCCCTATTTCAACGGAGATGAATTCTATGTATTTAGACACACACCCCAAATATCCTCAAATTCATATATTTTCTCTTTACATTTCCACCATTAATCACAATATTTAAAATCATTTTTACTCATTAATCACAATTTATTTATTTTTGCTACAAAAACAGAAGCTACTCCAACCTCTATACCAGTAAACGGCAAGAATTAGGGAAAGGCACATTATGCAGCAAGAGTGACAAAACTTCCTAACTGCCCACATCCAACCATTTCAAATTAAAAAAGAATTACTACTAAATTAGCTTCACTTATTTGCCCAAAACTACTTCTCCTCAAGCTGTAGCTGAAATCCGTGGTGTCATATTCTTGGCAGTTCCATTTGCCATACCACCACCACCACGATTCATTCGCCCATTGTTGTCACTTCGCTGATAGCCATCACCACCTCCACGGTTGGATGACCCTCCTCTGTTGTTGAACTCACTTCTTCCATTGAAATCACCGCGATTATAGCCCCTCCAACTTCCATTGTAGTTTCCTCGCCCACGTACTCCATCATTCCTGAATCCATTACCCCTTCCAGATGGATATCTACCCCTAGTGTTACCTCGAGAACCGGTAGACATCTTCTCTTCAACGGCAGCTTGGCGTCCACCAATTAAAATTGGAGAAGCCTCAATTGCTTTTTGCACAGCAGTTTCCACCTAAAATTCCACAAAGCCAAAACAAAATCCCTGTTGTCTGTTACTTCGGACTTGAATGCCTCCATTCTTTATAGGTCCAAACTTCTTGAACTCATCTTCAAGCATGGCGGCGGTGGCACTCATAGGTAGACCTTTGATGTAGATGGAGTGTCCATCAGCTTCTCCCTCTTGGTTATTCACATTATCAACAAAGTCTAAGCTTAAAACAAGTCTATCAGCTGGTGCTGGTGCAAGAGGTTATCTCATTTGCTCAACATTCTTAGGCACAATCTTCCTAGGAGCAGGAGCTGGAGGAGGGGAGAAAGTTGCAGCACTTTCCTTTAGATGCATGACAATTGAAGCATAAGACTTCTTTGGGACTTCTTCAATTATGATGTTAGTTTCAGCTACCATTTTCGAGTCACCTTGCACTTCCTCTATCACAACAGGCACACTATCATTCTCAAGAGGATTGTGAACTTCTCCCCCATTAGCTTCCTCAGCAGATGGTGTGCTCTGCTCAGAAATGTGATTCTCCTGAGCTGGAGGGGGATCTGCAACAATTTGCTCTGGAGTAACAGGAGACCAACACATCAGTTTCTGGAACTTGTACAGCATCTTGTTGATTGGCAATCTCCACATATCATTCAAAACAAAGTACCCTCGGTCTTGCGGAGCCAGGAAGAAAGTGTGAGAGAAATTTCGGATCAAGTTGTCTTTCCCAGTCAAATATCCAGTAACAAGGACGTGCACTCCCCCATTGAAGGATTCTTGGGAATCCACAGACTTAATCTCTACTCTGAAGTCCGCATAGTTAAGTGACAGTATCTTATCATTGATGGCTTGCATTGTGGACGTAATGCTCATGGAGCCATCATCTTCAGGGCGACCAAGCTTGCTTATATCCTGATAAAACCTAAATACCAGCCCTGGTGAATGGTGCAGTATATGATAATACTGCTGCACAGATGCATTTCCCACAACTTGCCGCCGTCATCGCCTATCGATCTCAAGTCACAAACTGGACTTTTACCCATTAATCACAATATTCTTGTTTGAGTTGTTCTCTACCTCTCTTCCTCCTCCAATGTAAACTCTGTTTCTATCTATAAAGACTTCTCACCATTCTCTCCAATAACCCAAACAACAAACAAGAAGAAGATTAAAACAAAGAAAATAAAAAAATATGACTTTTTTCAGGTCTTTGTTCTTATTTCTTCTTACATTTTTTGTCCTTTCATCTGCTCTTGACATGTCCATCATCAGTTACGATGAAAAACATGCAGATTTAGGGACAACAAATCATCGTACAGACGATGAAGTTAACGGATTGGATGAATCTTGGATTGTTAAACACGGAAAGAATTACAATGCCATTGGAGAAAAGGAGAAAAGATTTGAGATTTTTAAGGATAATTTAAGATTCATCGACGAGCAAAACGCTGAGACCAGACCGTATAAACTTGGGTTGAATCGATTTTCTGACCTTACCAACGATGAGTACTGTGCCGTGTTCGTGGGTGGACGGTTCGATAAAAAGACGAGGCTGTTGAAGAACCCTAAAAGCGAACGTTACGCTTTTAAGTCCGGCGAAGAGTTGCCGGAATCCGTTGATTGGAGACAGAAAGGCGCTGTTGCCCCTGTTAAAGACTAAGGACAATGCGGTGAGTTTTTTTGTATTTTTTCTGTTGGAGGAAGATTACTTTCAATGGAGTGTTGACAAGAGTCTTATTTAGGTCAAAAGTTTTGATTTGTATGTTGTGTTTGACCTATTTTGTCAACAACAAACCCGTTATAATTGGGGTTTGGAAAGGATAGTATATACACAGACTTGAAAACACATAATTTATTTTCGATTGACCTTGGCTCATAAATTTGTTGATTGAGCATGTCAGATATCGTATGTATATCTACTGAAGTTGTATATTTTTCTTATGAAGGGAGTTGCTGGGCATTCTCGACGGTTGGTGCTGTTGAAGGAATAAATCAAATTGTAACCGGTGAATTAATTTCCCTCTCTGAACAAGAGCTTGTTGATTGTGACAAGAGCTATAACCAGGGTTGTAATGGTGGTCTCATGGACTACGCCTTTAAATTCATTAAAAACAACAGTGGCATTGACACTGAGGCTGACTATCCCTACCGTGCTAAATATGGTACTTGTGATTCAAACAGGGTATGTTAGACCATACTTTCTAGAAAACATCCAAAATATTACTCATGTATTGATGGTCTGCTAACAATTTTTTGTCTTTCAGAAAAATGCCCGGGTTGTCTCCATTGATGGATATGAAGTTGTTCCCATAAATGATGAGAAGCCATTGATGAAGGCATTGTCAAATCAAACAGTTAGTGTTGCTATTGAAGCTGGTGGCAGAGCTTTCCAGCATTACTTTTCGGTATGAGAACAATTCTCTTAATGTACCCTTTTAGAATGTGGTCGGATCAAGTCTAGTATTGACTGTACCTAAACCTATTGACTCTAAGTTTTGGATTAGTTCCTGCAATTCTAGTATATGCCTAATCTGCAATCACGGCTTCTAACGCCTTGTTTTTTCTACTAAAAAAAACTACCATACTCATTTACACTTTCTTTTCCTTTTCAAATCATGAAGGGTGTTTTCACTGGATACTGCGGAACACAACTAGACCATGGTGTAGTTGCAGTTGGCTACGGAACAGATAATGGTTTAGATTACTGGATTGTGAGGAATTCATGGGGTCCTAACTGGGGAGAAAGTGGATACATTAGGCTCGAGCGCAATTTAGCTAATAGCACTAGTGGAAAGTGTGGAATTGCAATGGAGCCCTCTTACCCTCTTAAGAATGGCGCAAATCCTTCTAATCCCGGTCCATCTCCTCCTAGTCCTGTAGCACCATCAACCGTTTGCGATAAGTACTATAACTGCACCGAGGGCACTACTTGCTGCTGCATTTATAAGTATGGCGGCTACTGTTTTGGCTGGGGATGTTGTCCTTATGAGTCTGCTACCTGCTGTGATGACAACAACAATTGCTGTCCACATGATTATCCTGTCTGTGATGTTAATGCAGGCACTTGTCAAATGGTAAGATTTTACTCCTTCCTTCCCAAAATAGGCGTTTGTTTTTTTGGCAAAATTACTAAACTACACTACATATGTTTACATATTCTCGTTTAATCCCTACTCTTTCATAAAAATTCAAAAATTCCTATTTTTCCCCAAACCCTCTATTCCGGATACGTTATTCTGAAAGAACCCAAAACCCACCTTTCTCATCCCCAAAATCTCGCCTCTAATCTTTCCCCACTACCAAATTAGTTATCGAATTCAAAGCAATTTGATTTTCAAACGATTCTATCTCTATTCAACCGTCCAAAGTTCAAAATAGGTATTATCATCTTTTTCATTTTTCTTTCAAAATTAATTTTTGTGTTTCAATCGATTTTGGATCAGTTGTCAAAATGGATCATCCGTCTTTTAATATTCGATTTCCCAAATAATAACACCTAACAATGATCAAATTTTTGATTCAGAAGACCCCAATTGGGCAGAACAGAGGTCTAAAAGTTTGCATGCACCGACATTAATGGCAAATCAAACTTCTATGAAGAGAAAATCGAAAAAGAAAGTGGGGGCATCATCTAAAGCAAAGGATGCAAAAATTCAAAAGAAAAGGGATAGAAAGGTTGCCCCTCCCATTTCTCGACCAACACTACCCATGGTGTGCATTTCTTTTGCTTTTAATTTAGACATTGTTGAAAAATAAAGTTTTATTGTATATATTGAAATCTGGAGTTGTTACCCAGAAACACTGATTGTTTTATCAAATGTTGGTATTGAGTATAACTTTTACATTTGTAGATGAAAGACTATTTTTTGTCAAAAAATTTGTGTTGAGAACTGTAACTAAGATAGGTGTTCAATTCACAGTATGATATGTAGGTTGTTTGTTGTACAATGTATCATATTCATAGATATTCACATGAATGATACGTAAACAGAATATAATAAATCTGGTAGTTAACATTTTGTATCATATTTAAATATAAGTTAGTGTATATACACAAGTTATATGATTTTGTGTATTAGTCATGTATTGTTATTATGTAGTATAAAATGATCTGAAACATAATATTTTGAATCAATATATGGCCTTTCCCTTTTAGTTCTGTATGCATCATTTATCGGTTTAGTGATTGATCAACATCATTTATGTTTATGGAATTGCATAATATGAAATATGTAATTAAACATATTCCAAAGCAACCCCTAAAGTTTGGTCCTATTTACAACTCAAATTTTAATGAAAACTTAGTATTGTCAATAAACGATGAAGGTATGAAATTACTTAAGGATACATTTGGCCAATACCTTAATATCCCCAAGTGCCACTACCAAGGACAAATTACCAAGTGTTTATATCTTCTAGAGGTTGAGCATGGCAATTTAGACAAAGAAATACATATTCGTCATGCCAAAGGAAATGTATTGCAATTTAGTATTAGAGAATTTGCTATTATTACTGGTTTGAAGTGTACCGAAAATATTAAAGATTTTACATATTAGGATTCAAAAACTAGTAGGCTGGTTAAAAGATACTTTCCTGGTCCAAATTATAATGTAAACAAAGGATGACTGGTAGATCGTTTTGATATGGGTGGTTGCGACAACACTGATGATGCCATTCAGATGACTATATTGTATTTCATTCATACCTTTGTATTCTCGCAACTTGGTGATGCACCAATTCCTATTGAAGATTTCTTAATGGTAGAATATGGCAGCTATCAATAGTTTTTGTGGGGACAACTTGCCTTCACAAAGTTAATGAAATCATTTAGGAAAAAGTACAAACCTAACAAACAAATGTATCGCTTGAATGGATTTCCATACGTACTTAATATTTGGGTATATGAATGTGCGTCTGTAATACATAACGAGATAGCTGTTAAAGAAGGAAATGGTATACCAAAGGTATGCAATTGGAAAGTTGTGGGTTCAAAGCCTAAATTTGAGATGTTTATGGAAAACATCTTTACTGAGGTAATTAGTACATAACAACCTTTTTTACTTTATTTTTTTTATTTGCGATACATTATTTAATTGGTTCTCATGATGTTTTAATATTTGTTTCTATAGAATGATTGTTCTAACGTTCAGCCAAATCAAGAGGAAATCAGATCACTTGATTTACCAAATAACAGTCATGTACCTCCAACTCAACCAGCCACATCAGATGTTAATCATGAGGAGGTGCAACCAGATGAGGTTCCTGGATTTGAAAAGTTTTCATCAAAACCTCCGGAGCAACTGTTAAGGAGATCCATATGAATTTCTACCATAGGATCCACCCCCCCCCCCCCCCCAAGAGAAGAAATATTGCACATCCAACAAAAAATAATGTGCCCAAAGGCACACAACCAGATGAGCAACCGAATCAGCCATTTCAAACTCCGGATTCACAACCGCCACAAGTCGATAATGTATCTGGTGTTTCTCATAATACAGTTTTCGAAGAACAATTTCGGACAATGCAGGACTTGAGGAACTGAAGGGTCACATGAAGTCTAATGTAAGTAAACATAACTATGTCATTTAAACATTTTCATGTTTATTGTTAATTCCACTTAATATGTTTAATTTGAATCTAGGTTGACAAAAAAATTGGATCTCTTGAGGCGTTAATTATAAAAAATCATTTTGAGTTGATGAAAGCAGTTGGCGCGAAAGATAACAAAAGTGATAAGATAGTATTTTTATTTTTTAGCTTCCCTTTTCAGTTTTGTGTTATATTGATTTTTTGGATCATGAAGGACAATGGTGGCATTTCTATGCCACATATAGTGGATGATTCAGTAGACAAAGGTAATGTTGATCCACAATCCACTTCTGATCAATTCGTCCAACAAACCATTTCACCCATACAAATGGATTTTGCAACTGTTGATCATGATGTTGATGCATCTGTTGTGGAGGTTGAAAAACGACATGTTATCGAAGAAAATGTTGCAAAGGCATGTATATGATACTTCAATTTAATTATATAACTTAATGTCTTTTAATCATTAGTTAAGTCGATTAAAATTATTAACAATGTATCATTTAATAAGATTGATACTTTAGTAATTTTAATTCATATAATGAAATAAACGTTGCCTTTTTGTGTATCATTGGCTGTATATTATTCACTAAAATCTTAGTTGATACTATATATTTTTTTATGAATCACCATTAACAGATACTTTATGATATATTTTCTTATATACTAATATACAAACACAGAATGATGAGACATCCATTAAGGAACATGCTATGAGAGATTCAACAAATGTTATACCCACAACACACCATAGTAATGTTTCGATAGAAGAGATTGTTCATAATAAGGAACTGGTATGTAAAGAGTTTTTGAATTGTTATAATCAATTATTTTTGAAAAAAAATCAAAATGCTGTGTAATATTCTGTTTATTAGGAGGATGCAGGAAATGAAGACCCCCAATTACACACAAAAGTATTGAGCGGTGATGAAGATGTTGCTAATACAATTCAACAAGACTTTGAAAAACATGCTTCAAATCCAATAATTGTTGATACATCGGTCTGATTCTAAATTGTTTACTGAAAAATGTCAACAGTTGCGTATGTAAATTGTAATATTTTGTTATAATTCCCTAATATCATGTAGGATTCTACCACATCGGCTTCTATTTCATCTAGCACTAAAGCAGTCATAGATGCAATTGTCTACAAACTTCCAAACGAGCCAATTAATGTCGCACCACTGAGTGTAATCATTCCTCTACAGCTAACTGATAGTGATGATTTTCTATCTGACAGCCAGCTACCCACCCAACTTCCAGTCAAGGAGTCTGCACACAATCTTGATACAAAGACTCCAGCTCCACGTAACAGAATGCCTTCAAAGATTTTTGCAGTCTCCTTATGTGAATACCTTTGGATCCAGTGATAAGGGCAAGGAAAAAATAGACGATGACATTTGCCCATATACTCCATTTGAAGGATGTGGCATCACCCATATCCACAAAACTTTGTTGTCTTCTTCGTAACATCAATTTTTTCAATTTGGAGTTTCTGCAAAAGCCAACTAAAGGATCTGGAAAGGGCACAAAAAATTGGTAGGAAAATATTTTTTCATATGGTTTTTTTTTCTTGTGAAATTTTCCATTTATTTTTTGGGTCTTCTTTTCTTGTGGTATTTATAACTGTAATCTTTAATTGGGGCTAATCACTCCATTTCAGTCTTTCTCTTTTGAGACTCTCCCTAGTTGTTCATATGTAAATGTAAAAACATTAAAATATTGATGTAATTTTAATTTTCAATTGTTTGATTGCTCTGTTTTTCGGAGAGTTTTGGAGGGGGAAGAAGTGTTTCTTTGGTGGTTGAGAAAGGAATTAGAGGAGAGAGAATTACTAATAACCATGGTTAATGATATTTGGTCAAGAAAATTAATTTGGTCCATTAAAAATTAAATGAACACGTGTCAATTATATGAAATAGCACTGGGGGGAACTGAAGAGATCATCACTGGAGAGGAGCCTCTTCCCAAAATCTTGTGCACGCCTCGCCTCACCTGTCAACCCCTCAAACTTTTTCAATTTCCATCGTGTTATAAAAAATTCTATTACTTCAGCATAATCACGATTTGTGTAAACCCCTAGTATATATATACTCTTAATTATGATAAATTAAAATAGTTTGGTGCATGGAGGGAGCGAGTTTTTTAAAAAAAAAAAATTCGTCCGATGTCTGGAGCTTGCATTGGAGCTTCAACTAAATTCGAATTGCGTATTGTAGAGGCCATTTAGGATGGCGCTCCCAACGTGATTTTCTGCGAGTGGAAATGGTGTGTTTGGTAAAATGATTTTACAATGTCTAATTTGATCCAATCAAGTCTGTGCAACAAGTCAACTATATTAAACAATTCAAACCTATCAGTACTCTCTAAAACCTCAGCCAGACAAAGAAGAAAACATTGGAAACTAATTGCACATGACGACTAGAAAAATAAGCCAAAGATCAATCCCATCTAGACATAAAAAAAATCATATAAACTTTAGAAATTCTACTTTTCTTGCAGATCACTCATATTTAATTGTAGGGAATAGTCAGCAATGACAACTTACATACTTTTGACAAGTAAATACAGCATGAAACATTAGCTAAAACCAGAAACAGCATTTTAAAAATCTTGGTTTAACTATAAAAACAGGATGAGCAAAGGCTAGAAATACAACTACTCCTAATACACCATTCTTTTTACATACTTATCTTAGCAAAACTATGGATAAAAGAGCTGATCAACTTCATGTGTACTTTTTGCCAATGATGGCTCCAGGCCACATGATACCATTAGTAGACATGGCCAGGCAATTTTCCAGGCATGGTGTGAAGGTAACAATCATCACGACTCCTCTCAACGCGACTAAATTCTCAAAAACAATCCAAAAAGACAGAGAGCTTGGCAGTGATATTAGCATCCGGACAACTGAATTCCCTTGTAAAGAAGCTGGATTGCCAGAGGGCTGTGAAAACTTAGCTTCTACTACTAGTTCAGAAATGAGTCTAAAATTCATCAAAGCCTTGTACTTGTTTCAACAGCCAGTTGAAAAGTTCATGGAGGAAGATCATCCAGATTGTCTAATAGCAGGAACTTTATTCCCATGGGCTGTTGATGTTGCAGCCAAGCTGGGAATTCCAAGACTAGCTTTTAATGGCACTGGTTTACTTCCCATGTGTGCTTATCACTGTTTGATGGAACACAAACCTCATTTGAAGGTTGAATCCGAGATGGAAGAGTTTATCATCCTTGGCCTTCCTGACACAATAAAGATGTCAAGACAAAAGCTTTCAGAACACTTGAAGGATGAAAAAGAAACCCCAATGACTGCAATAGTTAAAGATTTTATGCGAGCAGAAACGACTAGTTATGGAGCTATTGTAAACAGCTTTTATGAGCTAGAACCAAATTATGTTCAACACTTCAGGGAAGTAGTAGGGAGAAAAGTGTGGCACGTTGGTCCTGTTTCGCTCTGCAATAAAGACAATGAAGATAAATCACAAAGAGGCCAAGACAGTTCCTTTTCTGAGCAAAAGTGTCTGGATTGGCTCAATAGCAAGGAACCAAAATCAGTCATTTATATATGTTTCGGAAGCATGTCCATCTTTTCATCAGATCAGTTGCTTGAGATAGCAACCGCTCTCGAAGCATCAGACCACCAATTTATATGGGTGGTGAGGCAAAATACAACAAATCATGAAGAGTGGATGCCAGAAGGATTTGAAGAAAAGCTGAACGGACGAGGTTTGATAATAAAAGGATGGGCACCTCAGGTGCTTATCCTTGATCATGAAGCTACGGGAGGTTTTGTGACTCACTGTGGATGGAACTCATTGCTCGAAGGAGTTAGTGCCGGAGTGCCAATGGTCACATGGCCGCTATCAGCTGAGCAATTTTTTAATGAAAAGCTACTAGTAGAGATATTAAAGATAGGAGTACCAGTAGGTGTTCAGGCTTGGTCTCAAAGAACAGATAGCAGAGTCCCAATTAACAGGGAAAACATACAAAGAGCAGTGACCAAACTGATGGTTGGTCAGGAAGCAGAGGAGATGCGTGGCCGTGCAGATGCTTTAGGAAATTCGGCTAAAATGGCTGTAGAGAAAGGCGGATCATCTGACAATAGCTTGATTTCCTTACTAGAAGAATTGAGGATGGGGAAGAGCAGTTCCAACTGATGGGAATTTGTTTAAATGTATTGTTACATCATTTATGTGTTAAGACAATTTGGACTTTCTTTGCTATATAATATTATTTGGGTGAAAATTTCACCATGTGTTTGACTATAATATTTGGAAAACATATTTCACTTTTTTAGAAATATATGATTTATACTCATAAGTTTTAAAAACTATCAAAACTAACATACGTTTGTATTACAAGTCAATTGAATCTTCGTTGCAACAAATAACAAGTAGTGTCTATGACACTGGAGCAATGTGGTAGTTTGGAGTGAGTGCAACAAGCATAATTCCATACATTGTGAAGTAGACAAAACACATGACTTTATTACCTTGAGTCGATTGTTCATCATTTTCATCAACAATCATATCATCACTTTCATATTCATTGAATATTTCATCACTACTTTGGTGTTCACGTAAAAAATTATGTAATACAACGCAAACAACTACTATAGAGGGTATTTTTGTAAAAGAAAAAAGTTTGGTGTAAAATTTCAATTTTTAAAAGATCTCAAATAATGAGATTTGGCCCAAATACTAGAAAAAACTAGTATTTGGAAATTTGGATATTTGCCAAAAGTATTTGCCAAATTGTATGGACAAACACTATTTACCAATTTTTTCTCCAAATATTACTTGGGAAATCTATGGCCAAACAGGTTTAGTTTGATTTCCTTGAGAGTTTAGAAGTTTGTATTTATTTTTTTTGACGAAAACATACAGAGACAAATCCTAGACATAAAATTATGATAACAACAGGTCTAGTTTACTTGTCTTGAACTTAAATCAGAATTTTCAAAGTACAAAAAGTCAGCAATGGCACCTTACCTACCATAGAAAACTAATGCTCCCATGAAGACATTAGCAAAATCAAAATCCTTGTTTATCTATAAAACCATGACGAGCAAAGACGAATAGATATACAACACCTTCTACTTTCTTTTATCTCCTGTTCTTTTTTAGTTCATCAGGTGTTTTTTCTTATCTATTCCTTGGCTACCATGGATAAAAGAAGTGATCAACTTCACATATACTTTCTGCCTATGATGGCCCCTGGCCACATGATACCACTAGTAGACATAGCCAGGCAATTTGCTAGACATGGAGTGAAGGCAACCATTATCACGACTCCTCTCAACGCGTCTAAATTCTCCAAAACAATCCAAAGAGACAGAGAGATGGGCAGTGATATTAGCATCCGTACAGTCAAGTTTCCTTGCAAAGAAGCTGGATTGCCGGAGGGTTGTGAAAACATAGCTTCTACTACTAGTACATTGATGTATCTGAATTTCATCAAGGGCCTATCGCTGTTTCAAAACCCAATTGAACAGTTCCTTGAGGAAGACCATCCAGATTGTCTAATAGCAGCCCCTCAATTTTCATGGGCTGTTGATGTTGCAACCAAGCTGGATATTCCAAGACTAGCTTTTAATGGCTCTGGTTTTTTCCCTCTTTGTGCTTTACATAGTTTGATGGAACACAAACCTCATTTGAAAGTTGAATCCGAGATGGAAGAGTTTGTCATCCCTGGCCTTCCTGACACAATAAAGATGTCAAGACAAAAGCTTTCAGAACACTTGATGGATGAAAAAGATACCCCAGTGACTGCAATAGTTAAAGATATTATGCGAGCAGAAACGACTAGTTATGGAGCTATTGTAAACAGCTTTTATGAGATGGAACCAAATTATGTAAAACACTCCAGGGAAGTAGTAGGGAGAAAAGTATGGCACGTTGGTCCTATTTCGCTCTGCAATAAAGACAAATCACAAAGAGGGCAAGACAGTTCTTTTTGTGAGCAAAAGTGTTTGGATTGGCTCGATACTAAGGAACCAAAATCAGTCATTTACATATGTTTCGGCAGTATGGCAGTCTTTTCTTCAGCTCAGTTGCTTGAGATAGCAATGGCTCTCGAAGCATCAAACCAGCAGTTTATCTGGGTGGTGACGCAGACTACAATCAACGAAGAGCAAAATGAGTGGATACCAGAAGGATTTGAGGAAAAGCTGAACCTGAACGGACGAGGTTTGATAATAAAAGGATGGGCACCTCAGGTGCTAATCCTTGATCATGAAGCTATTGGAGGTTTTGTGACTCACTGTGGATGGAACTCATTGCTCGAAGGAGTAAGTGCCGGAGTGCCAATGGTCACATGGCCGCTATCAGCTGAGCAATTTTTTAATGATAAGCTACTAGTAGAGATATTAAAGATTGGAGTTCCAGTAGGTGCTGAGGCTTGGTCTAATAGAACAGATAGCACAGTTCCAATAAACAGGAAAGACATAGAAAGAGCAGTGACCAAACTGATGGTTGGTCAGGAAGCTGAGGAGATGCGAGGCCGTGCAGCTGCCTTAGGAAAATTGGCTAAAAGGGCTGTGGAGAAAGGTGGATCATCTCACAACAGTTTGATTTCCTTACTAGAACAATTGAGGAACGCGAAAATTACCTCTAACTGATGGGAATTTCTTCATATGTTGCTCAAACTAAACCACTATAGAAATATTGTATCTTCGCGTTTACTTCAATTCCAAATTATGTATACCAAATTACACTTTTATTAGTATGCAGGAGTTCTTATGCATAGTCCATAGACCAGCTCTATGATTGTTGCAAAAATATCATACCAAATGCTTATTGGTGGCATCAAATTATATCATTAATGTTATAATCGTTAAATAAACCTTAAAAGATTGTGTAGAATATTATTATATTACTCCATTAAGTTGTGTCAAACAGGACAATTCGATAAAACGAGAGATGTTAAGTAATTGAATGTTTGGTAAATACCTATTGGCACCTTGTGTTTTACACAAATCATACATATTACTAACTTGAATGGAAGGTAAATACTTTTCTGGAAACGAGTTCGGAACCTAAATAAGCCACAAAAACATAAAAGTGACCAAAATAAGCCATTACTTTAGTAAGTAACTAAAATAGGCTTAGTGGAAGAAAAAAATCCACTTTATCTGATATTCTAAACGTTTTCCGTTAGTCTCATAATGTGTATATTTTAATATATAACAGAACTATTTCCTACACTTTATAAAATGGAATTATTTCTTACACTTTATAAAGTGTAAGTTTTTCTTACACTTTGTAAAGTGGAATTTTTTCAAAATCTTACACTTTATAAAGTGGAAGAAAAAATTCTGTTTTCAAGAGGAATATTTTTCACGTTTTAACTCTTTATTTCAGCTTTTGCAGTACAATTATATTGATTTGACATATCATAAAAATGGAAAAAATTATTACACTATATATTTTTATTTTTTTATTCTAAAAAATCCTCCAATCTCTATTTAAGGAGGACGTTCAAACATAATTGATAGCACCCTACAACATAAAGTCTACTATATTTCTTTATTTCAATCTCAAAAAAAAATGTCTTCTAAACCAAAAGTTAGAGTTTTGATTTATTGGGATGGCAAAATTATACATGACGAAAATACCGTTTATTATAATTGTCCTCCCAAACACAATCCGAAATATTCAATTAATGTCCGATATTATAAATTTCTTTCATCAATTTATAAAAGAATGGGTATAAACAATACTGATTATAATTTGATTATAGTCGGAAAATACCTTACTTCATTTTTATCACAAGGACAAGTAAATTTTGGAGAGTGGATTATCTAAAATGACGAATCGTTGACCGACTTTTTGAGGGTTCCAGATGACTACATAGATCAAATCAAGTTAACAATACTTGAAATTTATGTTAGGAAGGAGCCTAAAACTAGTCAACAATGTTCTCCTTTATCGGTCGATATCCATCCCCGATTAGAAAATTGTAATAGCGTTGATGGATTTCCGATAACTCAATCTACTGATTTTCCTAACATGACTCATTATCAAAATATTCTTACCGGTCGATATGATTTTGATTTGAACGAAACTATCAATGAAAGTGTCTGCTAATGCTCAATTATTATATTTCGATTATTATTTGTTGATTTTGTCAATTATTTATTAATTTATATGATTTATTATTCTTATTCTTATTCTTATAATTATTACTAGTCTTCGCTCACGTGCGTTGCACGTGTACCCTATCAATTAATATTGAGTTTTTAAAAATGACACAAGTATAAAATATATAAATGAGACATAAAAGTAAAAAAAATTTAGAAGAAATATACTCGTAAACTTAAAACAATGAAGGGTTATATGTATACTCCAAATTTTGTGAATCAATTGAAACACCAAGTAATTTTACCCTATTATCAAATATAGATATTGGGAACCATATAGTTATTCACTGGTCACTTGTATTACATATTTGCATTGACTTTTCATTTTTTCATTTTAATTGTTACCATAAAAGTGAGATTAAACCTTATTGTTTTAATTGTTACCATAAAAGTGACATTACTACGATGACATTTCTTAAAGGATGAAAAAGTCTGTCAAAGGAGATAAAGAAGCGATAAGTACTGAAATTATTTTTTTCCAACAAAAATTGAAATCCCAAGGTAAAAAATAGAAAAGTATCACACGTATAAAATTGAGCAATACCTCGAGAATACATTTCAAAATTACTAAAAAACTCATCAAAAAATAGACATCAAAAAAAATTCAAGGGTACAACATATTAACAAGACCACACAAAAATAAAATAATAACCGCGAAAACCTTTTCTAGTCTAGATAGAAAGCACACTGAGGCTAAGCAAATCAAATACCATAAAACTAACAAAAAAGATGATACTCAAAGAATACATCAAAATCACTAAACATTAAGAAAGAAGAATCAAAAGCACATAGCACTAAAAAAACCACACAAAATTAAACAATACAGACAAATTGTATTACAGATTATTAGCACAATTTGATGAAAACAAGATCAAAAACTTGAAGAAAATATATTAAAATACAATAAAAAAATTCAAGATTAAACAAATAAAGTAATAAAAAAGAAAAAACATAAAGATTCAATATGAAAGAAATAACCTTTAGTGTCTTTGCTACTTCTTGTATATCTTTTCTCTATTAACAACAAACAGTGATAAGAAATAGTCACTGACACAAGTCCCAAGCCAAAATTTAAATTGTTTTTTGATAAAGAAGAATTGATATACACATTTATTAAGGGAAATGGAACTTTTGGTCTTTCCTCTTCATTGTAACTGTTTCCCAAAGAATTTGAACCATTGTGTCTACAGGCATGAATTTAAATAAAATTATTATTTAATATTAAATTAATTATATATTAATATTTTATTTAGTTTAGAGATACAATAAGGGCAGAATGGTAATTCAACTTTTAAGTTAGGAGCTTCCCACTTATAATAATATATGATTATATATTTTGTAGCGGTTTACCTCAGCAAGATAGGAATATTGCTCCAAGTTATTATGGACTAGATAATTATTTTGGTCAGTCCTCACACTTTGAAATGACGGAAAATGTTGAGACATCCTCAAATTTTCATGTCTCGCCTACTTTTGATGCAGATGATTATCGGTATGTCCAACACTTGATTTTTTATTTAAGTAAGTTAATCGCATGAGACAAATATTTATATTTTTTTTACATATATAGGGAAAATATCACACAAGATGAGCCTATTGATCATGTGAATAGCGATGATCGTGACCTTCCAAACTATGACTCACCTTCAGTTAGTGATAGTGATGATTTGCCTAATGTCGAGGAATCAGGAGATAATGTTCCATTTGAGGCATCATCTAGCGATGATGATTTTTTAATGCCCAATCGGTCGCCAAGACCAATGTCCATGAGTCCGTTTCATAATAATGAAATTCCTTATCTCGATCATCTCCCAGATGATCCAAATATCTTTGGCGATACATATGATGAATATACATCACAACGTATGTGGCGTGAACCGAAATATTTCATGAATGGTGCTATTTATATTGAAAAAGGCATGTTATTCAATTCAAAGAAACAGTTGCAAAGAGTAGTTAAACTTCTACATTAAAGATAGCGAGGGAATACTTTGTTATTAAATCGACAAAGAAATTATGGCGACTTGTTTGCAGGCGTGTAGAACAAGGATGTCGATTTAGGCTAACTTCTTTTAATGATAAACATACTAACATGTGGAAAGTTGGAAGATACATTAAAGAATATACATATGATATGGGTACGTACCGCGATTGACATATCAACTTGGATGTTGAAATGATTGTTAACATCCTCCGTGTTGATATAGAAAAAACACCAAGGTACTATTTTATCCTTAGATGATTTTTCTTTAATAAGAAAATATTCATTTTTTATTTGATAATTAATATTATTTTTACTTTTCAGGTTTCCCATCAAAGACTGTCAAACAGCCGTTCTTAAAGCATATGGTATTTCGATAAGCAGAAGAAAAGCCTATCTTGGTCGCAAGTGTGCTTTTGAAAAAGTCTATGGTACTTGGGAGGGTTCTTTTACCGAGTTGTCGATGTTTATGGAAGTTTTGAAATACTTCAATCCCGAAACAATAGTTGAATGGAAAACAGAGCGGCGTGTCAATGTCATTGAAGATGTATTCAACTATGTGTTTTGGACTTTTAAACCATGCATTGATGGGTTTGGGTTTTGTCGTCCTGTTATATCGATCGACGGAACACATGTCTATGAAAAATATTATATCAAGTTGTTGATTGCGATTGCAACGGATGGTAATGGCTCAATATTACCTTTGGCATTTGCAATAGTTGCGAATGAGAGCATGGAGACATGGAGTTTATTTTTGGATCATTTGCACTTGCACGTTGTCAAAGGTCGTAGAGATGTAACATTGATTTCAGATAGGCATCACGGAATACTCTTATCCGTGTATAATTCTCCCAATTGGCAGCCCCATTTGGGTTCCATCATTTTTGTTTAAGACATTTGAAGGCCAATTTTCAAAAAAAATTCAAAAATGTCACTTTGAACAACCTTTTATGGGCAGCTGCAAATCACTGTCAGGAGAAAAAGTTTTTGAAAAAAATAGAGATGATCAAGGAGATTAACTCGGAAGCATATATGTGGTTAATGAAGAACGATATATCTTAACAAATGGACATTGCACAGGGTTGGAGGTAGGAGATGGGGAATGCTGACAACAAACAGTTCCGAGTCATTCAATGGTCTTCTTAAGTCAGCCAGGGGCCTGTCAGTTACTGCAATAGTAAGACTCATTTATAATCAGATTGTGAACCGATTTGTTACAAGATCAAAATTTGTCAATCAGCTAGTACAACAAAAGCAACAATGGATGCCTAAAATTCAAGATTTTTGAGGATAATCAAAAAAAGTCACAGCGTCACACACTTATCAACTATTACCAACAGAGGGAAAACATATTTGAGGTGCAGACATATATGCATCATGGCCGTGGTGGTAATAAACATATTGTAAATGCATCACAAGGAAAATGTCAATGTGGTAAATGACAATCATACCACATTCCGTGTTCTCATGCAGTAAAGGGATTTGACCAAATTGGGTATCAAGCATGGGAGCATATGGCACCAGAATTCAGCGTGCGTAGCTACAAAAAAGCCTACTCTGGACAATTCAATCCACTCGGCGATGAAAAGTATTGGCCTGATAGCCCTTTCCTTATGATAGCAAATAAACATATTTACGAAAAGTGGGCGTAAATAAAATCACCCGTATACATAATGAAATGGATGTTC
This sequence comes from Solanum verrucosum, assembly GCF_900185275.1. Classification (NCBI taxonomy): domain Eukaryota; kingdom Viridiplantae; phylum Streptophyta; class Magnoliopsida; order Solanales; family Solanaceae; genus Solanum; species Solanum verrucosum. The sequence goes on along the minus strand of NW_026019969.1, from coordinate 12,468,316 downwards.
CCGCAAGTACACTCACTCGCAAGTGCTCAATGTGCAAACAAATAGGCCATGATAGGCGCAACTGTCCTTCACGAGCTCGAAACGCCTCATATGATGATAGTAACTAAAGAAAGATGTTTAATTGTGTTAATTTATTCCTGTATCAATTTCTATGCAACTTTTTATTCTTATTTTTGATCATCCTTTAGTCATGTTTATATTTTCAATTTTTTTCATTCATTTTTTTTAAAAAAATACATACACAAAATAATAATTATGTATAATTAAAATAATAATACTATACACCCTCTAAAAAAGATACATACACAAAAATAATAACTATATATAATTAAAATAATAATACTATACACCTCAAAAAAAGATACATACACAAAAATAATAACTATATATAATTAAAATAATAATACTATACACCCTCAACAAAAGATACATACACAAAAATAATAATATTATGTTCCACAATCCTTTCTTGAAATCCGTAGAACATCTCGCGGTCTAAGTCCCGTATATCCATCCTCATCTTCATTGTCCCTCTTCCTCTTTTTGGCCGGAAGATCCTTTATGTTCACATTCTTTACAATTCTTTTAACAACTTTTTTTCTTCCGGGTGTTTGAGGAATATCATCCACTGGCATAATGAAAGTAACATCTGGAGACGAGAGTGGTGACAAAGTGGTCTGCAAATAGAAAGTTAGATAGTAGAAATTGAAAATTAATTGAGAAAAATAAAGAAATTCATTTATAAAAAGATCCAGCAATACAACAATAAATTCAAGCACACCAACACTATATATTTGTATGCTCCATTCTTTATTTTGGATCATAGAATCAGAACCAAGACTTCATTATTAAGACAAAAAGTCAAACCAACCTAAGTTTCATTTTCAGAGAATACAAGACTAACGTCTTTACATTTAGCATAACATGTTTCCACCAAAGCATGCAGTTTGGAGTGATTGGTTAAAATTTTGAACATATACAAACACCATGACAACCAAAAGAACTGAGAAATGCAAAATTAAACTCAACTGATAGAAATATTATCTCTAACTGCTCCAAGCATTGATATATTTATCCTAAAGCTGATAATGTCAAAGTATGTCTTTACTACTACATTTCTTATATAAAATCAAAACATTAATAACTAATGTAAATATTTTAAAATAAATAAATAACATAAACCTGTGTCACATCGGGATCCTCATTAACTGTCGGAACGACATCCTCTATGATCGTCGTGGGGCTCTCCTCCACGGTGGATGAAGGCCCCGTAGTATGAATCTAAAAAATAATTAAAAGTAAATTTAATATAAAATTAAAGCTCTAATAACTAAGGATCTTCCTCAAAAAATGGCTCTCTAAATTGTATTTCGGCCTCAAGCAATGTATCCCTAACAATCTGAGATACCTCTTCACCATGTGAAGCTAAGGCTGTGTCTCTCTCCCACTGTAATGCAAGACTGTGCAACTTAAATAGTCCTCTAGACATGTTCAGAAATAAGATGCCCCCCCAATATAACAAGAATGTAAAGTCTAGAAATTTTCTCAACCCGCTCCACTGGAGTAGCATTCCCTATCGGATCTACTTGTAACTGATCTCGCAAGTAGCCGGTAATGCTATGTATCCTTACCCGGCTCGCACCATCCATATCAGCAGGTGCTATAACGCATCATGTGAGTTTCTCTAATAAAGTACGCCATGGACGAATCCTCCGTGCAGCATCCTGCATGTACACAACATCACCATCGATGCGTAAACCAAACAAGAATGCATATCCTGTAATGTAATCATGACCTCACCAAAAGGTAAGTGGAAGCAATGAGTCTCTGGCCTCCAACGCTCAACCATAGCTGTAACAAGGGCACACTCATACTGCATCCTGCCCACACAAACTACATCATATAGTCCTGACTTACGTAAGATCTCCTCAACACATCCATGAGGTCGATGTAAACGAAATAAATTACAGGCATCATTCATGCGCACCGTCCTCATAAGGCTACTAAATGATATCTCACCTTTCTATAACAATTCTGATTTATGCTCATGTTGAGAGAGAAGACGTGTACGATCAATCGGTCTAGGATTCACAACACGCTCCATTATATTCTGTAAGAAAAATTCTATTAATTTTGCAATTAGGGATTGTATATGGTCAAATAGATTTAAATGGTGCGTACTAGAGAACTAGAGCAATGCAGACCTTGACATTCTGCTAGTCAATGAGTACCAGTAACGTTTTATCTCAAAGATTTTGGTGTACCAATTTCTAATTCATTCCATCTCATTAATCTTTTCTATTCATAACTCTCTATCTAAACCTAATCATATGTTGTTGCGGATAATTAATTATGAAATAAAAAGTGTTGCATTTGCTATGGGACATGCTGCTGGTTATATGAAGAAGTTATGCTATTGAATTGTGTTAAAACAATTTTTCTTTCCTTCAACGTACTGAAGAATATTTTTTTATCTTATGTTTGCAGATGATTTGTAAGTTGGTTATGGTGATTTGTATATTAGGTTGAATTTTAGATGGTTTGTTCTCTATTCATCAATTTGATTAAATACATTTGAAAAAAAAAACTTTTAATTGTTAAATTATAAAAATGTGCATTGACAAATTATTGGTGGATTTATTTATCTTAAGCTAATTAAAGGAACTGTCTCCAAGGAATCTCCATCTAGTGGCACTTTTCTTCAACTTCTCTATTATGTGTTTGATTCTATCTTATATAGTTCTTTTATGTGCTATACTACGATGTAGCCAAGTCTTTCAGTGATGTTCAATATTTCTTGAATCTCCCTAGCCTCATGTCAGGCTTGCAAATTGGACTTTTTGAACAGAAACGAATAGTAGAGTATTTTTGGAGAATCTGATATGGATGCAACATCAAAATTGAAGAGTCCATGCAGCTAAGGATTTAGGACAAAAGGTTTTCCTCAATCCAAACATAAACAAGAATGGGAGCATATGCCAAGGAACATTGGAGCTGTGGCCTAACAATATTTAAGGTTTGTTTCTTAGTGTATTTAAATTATTTATTGTTGAATTATTGCTTCATTATAAAATGTTTGATCAAATATCATAGAATTTTTTCTTTTCTTGTGCTCATAGTATCCTTGTACTTCTTTAACTTGTTTCTTTGTTGTATAGATTTTATGTAGTAATTATGTTATTTAACTTGTTTCTTTGTTGTATAGATTTTATGTTGTAATTATGTTAGTTAATGTAGGGCTTGGTAAGCATTTAGTGTTCCTAATAAGGATGTAGAAAAGTAAACTAAATTAAAATTAATACGAGTTGAAGAATGAATGGTGTTGACTTTTGTTTTTAGATTTGGATCGACTTTCACTTATGTTTCTCATTTCAAGGACTTAGGTTATGGTTCAATTTATTTAGGAGTTAATATTTATTGCCACTACATAAAAATTTTGATTTGCATCTCTGCTAAGCTTTATTTTGATGTGCTTTGGTTTTGGTGATATACTGATAATACTATGTTTTTACTTAATGGAAAGAGTACTTGTTATTCTAGTCCTTATTCGGTAATTAGTAGGAACTAGAAGTGATAATAGTTATTTTCTTTATGGAATAATACATAAACATGCCTTTAACTTGGCTTCATTTTGTGTCTACACCCTCCAACTTTGGTTGCGCACAAACAGACACTTCAACTTATATAGAGCTGAACAAGTAAACACATGTGTCTTACTTGACGTCCTACATAGCAATTCACATCCTACACATCATCATACGTGGTGTCCTATGTGTATTATATCACGCAAGACGCGTTTACAAGTTTATTTAACTTGATACAAGTTTATTTAACTTGATACAAGTTTAAGTATTTACTTGTGCTGACAAAAATTAAAGGGTGTAGATGCCACCTCAAGCTAAGTTAAAGGGCATATTATATATTGTGTCTTTCTTTAATATGTTTGAGAATATGCTATCCAACTAATTGTATACTTCTGTCCAAAATTAAAAGAAATTTCTCTATATGATGGGGTATGAAATGGTGCTGACTTTTTATTCTGGAAAGTTGTTGTTTAAAATGGAATGTTTGGCCAATAACATTCCCAAGGTATACCCACGAATTGAAGTACATCCTTAAGATATCCATGTGAACCAAAAACATGGTTATTTTTTTCTAAATAAATAATTTTCATCCTTTCATTATCCAAAGTAAAAAAGTTTACAAAAACATAGAACTCGTGTGAGTTTACATGGTATGAAAGCCTCCCAAAATATCTTCTTTGTTCATACATTATTGCCTAAATGTTCAATAAAAATTTAGTAGTATACTCGTTGGTGTCTTTAATCTTTTGGTGTTTGATTCCTTTTACTAATAATGTGTCATTCTTCTTCTGTTAAAACCTGTAAAATAATCTAATGTATACTTCATTAGACCAATTTGCTTAGTTCAAATTATTTATGTCTCTTTACTTGTTATTTGATTTATTTTATTATTCAAAATGACTAATTATCTTTTTTTTTTCCAGAACACATTTATAAAAAACTTATTAAGGAGAAGGTTGATGGGATTTCTACACCAAGGGATGAATTGGTATTGAAGTACTATAAGGAGACATTAAATTTGAAGAAACATGCCAACAAATGGAGCTGAAGACATTAAGTTGGAGGACAATGCCAACAAGGAGCTTATATTGATGTTTTTGAGCTTAAGTTGACATGGAGCTAATTTTTATGTTTTTAAACTTTAGATATGTTCGATTTTATTTGTATACATGTTTTTCATTTCTGAAGGACATACCATTTTGAAATGGTGGTGCAAATAAATGCGCAAGTATAGTTAATGAATTAGTGTAATTTGAATGGATTCAATTTTTTATTTCATGATATGTGAAATTTAAGTAATTTTGGTTGCTTCTAAAAGTAAGCTAGGGGTCATGAAAACATATCAAATCAAGCCAAGAAAAAGCTAGGATGTTTACATATTAGCTTAAAAAATATCCAAGCAAAAGAGAGTTGTTTGCTATGAAGTTACCTAGGTATAATCTTAGCTATTATTTGCTTGGATATGTTTCCTAGAAAAATATTCTAGCTAAATTAGCTAGGCTAACAACGTTTTCCTAACAAAATTTTTGCTAAGAGCGTATTAGCTACAAAAGGTTGCTACGGTCATTTTCCTAGCAAAAACGATGTTAGCTAGGAATTTTGTAAGTTAACTAGGGATTTAGTCTCTCGCTAATGACCTGTTCTCTTGTAGTGAAATACAATTTTGCAATACCAATCCAACAGTGTAATTCATTTTGTTTATTTCGAATTATAGACTTTTTTTCTAACTCAATATTTAGTAATTGCATGCACATTGTATAAGACTTGCTGAAATTTTGAACAAATTACAACATCATTTTAAAGTGATGAAAATATGAGTTGGAAAAAAATTACCTAATTTATATAATTTGTTGGGTCGGATTGTTATGTTGTCAGGTTGTGCTACGCCAATCTTTCAAGATTTTGATTTTTTAGTGTAGGGCTGCTTCAATTGTCGGATTGGGACCATCAACTATTAACTTCAAAGTGAAGTTTGGAAGCCATGAAAGTGAGAGGGGAGAAGAAGAAAGTGAAAAGGTAAAGTAATTTTTTATAAAGTGTAAGATTTTCTTTCACTTTATAAAGTGGAAGAAAAAGTTTCACTTTACAAAGTGTAAGAAAAACTTACACTTTATAAAGTGTAAGAAATAGTTCCATTTTATAAAGTGTAGGAAATAGTTCCGTTATATATTAAAATATACATGTTATGAGACTAATGAAAAACGTTTAGAATATCAGATAAAATAGAATTTTTTCTTCCACTAAGCCTATTTTAGTTACTTACTAAAGCAATGACTTATTTTAGTCATTTTTATGTTTTTGTGACTTATTTAGGTTCCGAACTCTCTGGAAACTCTTGAATAAAAGGATCGCAACATACTAAAAATGCATATGAACTTAAAAAATAAGTATATAAAAGGAAAAAGAGTGAGTCGAGACAGTTCAACTATGAAAGGAATACGTGCACTAGAAGAAAAGGGAACAACGGCAAAGTCTTTACACCCTCAATATTCTTTTTTAAAAAAAATAAAAATTACAATGAGTATATTATTATTATTTTTATTTCTATTAGATCATAAACCTATAATTCATTACATTTAAATCCTCGACATTAGGTTGGACGTGTAAAATCATCAATTAACCAAAAAAAATGGAAACAGGGAAAGATGATCGTATAAGCTACTCGTAAATCGTAAAAAACTGATTTGAATTTGAAGCAAAACAAGTACTAATAAAATGAAAAATATCATAAAAGTAATTAACTTTTGGATAATTACAAATTACAATTCAACAACAATAAGAATGGTCAAGATTTTCATAATTTAAAAGGTTCACACAATTCACGAATAGCACGAAACTTGTATTTTCCCTATTTCAACGGAGATGGATTCTATGTATTTAGACACACACCCCAAATATCCTCAAATTCATATATTTTCTCTTTACCATTCCACCATTAATCACAATATTAAAAATTATTTTTACGCATTAATCACAATATTTAAAATCATTTTTACCCATTAAATCACAATATTCTTATTTGAGTTGGTCTCTACCTCTCTTCCCCCCTCCAATATAAACTCTGTTTCTATCTATAGACTTCTCACCATTCTCTCCAATAACCCAAACAACAAACAAGAAAGAAGATTAAAACAAAGAAAAGAGAAAAAATATGACTTTTTTCAGGCCTTTGTTCTTCTTTCTTCTTACATTTTTTGTCCTTTCATCTGCTCTTGACATGTCCATCATCAGTTATGATGAAAAACATGCAGATTTAGGGGTAACTAGTCATCGTACAGACGATGAAGTTAAGGGATTGTATGAATCTTGGATTGTTAAGCATGGAAAGAATTACAATGCCATTGGAGAAAAGGAAAAAAGATTTGAAATTTTTAAGGATAATTTAAGATTCATCGACGAGCAAAATGCTGAAACCAGACCGTATAAACTTGGGTTGAATCGATTTTCTGATCTTACCAACGATGAGTACCGTGCCGTGTTCGTGGGTGGACGGTTCGATAAAAAGACGAGGCTGTTGAAGAACCCTAAAAGCGAACGTTACGCTTTTAAGGCCGGCGAAGAGCTGCCGGAATCCGTTGATTGGAGACAGAAAGGTGCTGTTGCCCCTGTTAAAGACCAAGGCCAATGCGGTGAGTTTTTTTATATTTTTACTTTCAATGGAGTGTTGACAAGAGTCTTATTTAGGTCAAAAGTTTTGATTTTTATGTTGTGTTTGACCTATTTTGTCAAATCTTCAAGTTGATTGCTGTTTAATCTTTCTTTGATTATGATGAAACTCATATATATATATATATATATATATTGATTGAGCATGTGAGATATCTGTGTTATGACTGAAGTTGTATATTTTTCTTATGAAGGGAGTTGCTGGGCATTCTCGACGGTTGGTGCTGTTGAAGGAATAAATCAAATTGTAACCGGTGAATTAATTTCCCTCTCTGAACAAGAGCTTGTTGATTGTGACAAGAGCTATAACCAGGGTTGTAATGGCGGTCTCATGGACTATGCCTTTGAATTCATTAAAAACAACGGTGGCATTGACACTGAGGCTGACTATCCTTACCGTGCCAAAGATGGTACTTGTGATTCAAACAGGGTATGTTAGACCATACTTTCTAGAAAACATCCAAAATTCTTTTACAATATAAGTTTTCTTATACTATGGTCTGCTAACAAATTATTTTGTTCTTTCAGAAAAATGCCCGGGTTGTCTCCATTGATGGATATGAAGATGTTCCCATAAATGATGAGAAGTCATTGATGAAGGCATTGTCAAATCAACCAGTTAGTGTTGCTATTGAAGCTGGTGGCAGAGCTTTCCAGCACTACTCTTCGGTATGAGAATAATTCTCTTAATGTACCCTTTTAGTATGTGGTCGGATGTCTAATTCTGAAAATATATATTGTCTGTGCCTAAACCCATTGGCTATAATCTGCAATCACGGCTTCTACTTAATAAAACTAACATAAGCATTTACACTTTTTTTTCCTTTTCAAATCATGAAGGGCGTTTTCACTGGATACTGTGGAACACAATTAGACCATGGTGTAGTTGCAGTTGGCTACGGAACAGATAATGGTTCAGATTACTGGATTGTGAGGAATTCATGGGGTCCTAACTGGGGAGAAAGTGGATACATTAGGCTCGAGCGTAATTTAGCTAATAGCACTAGTGGAAAGTGTGGAATTGCAATGGAGCCCTCTTACCCTCTTAAGAATGGCGCAAATCCTCCTAATCCCGGTCCATCTCCTCCTAGTCCTGTAGCACCATCAACCGTTTGCGATGAGTACTATAGCTGCACCGAGGGCACTACTTGCTGCTGCATTTATAAGTATGGCGACTACTGTTTTGGCTGGGGATGTTGTCCTTATGAGTCTGCTACCTGCTGTGATGACAACAACAGCTGCTGTCCACATGATTATCCTGTCTGTGATGTTAATGCAGGCACTTGTCAAATGGTAAGATTTTACTCCCTCCTTCCCAAAATAAGCGTTTGTTTTTTCCTTTCAAAAGTCAAGTATGCTGAAAACATATAATAGTTGAAGTTCATATAGTTTGAAACTCGAGAAGCAAAAAACTACAAATAATATGAAACAGAAAGAGTAAACTTTTAATAACAATACTGTTCAGGTCAGCTTGCGCTTACCTAGACAATTTCATTGAGTAGTTGAGAAGAAATTATGCAACATTTTGTTATTTAATTTCTGCGATAACTCGAGCCCTCATCTCATGATTTTCATCAAATTTATTTGTTTGACAGAGCAAGGATAGTCCATTGAATGTAAAAGCATTGAAGAGAAGTCCTGCTACTGCTAGAGTAAACTGGTCAGGGATAAAATCTAACAGGAAAGTGAGTTATGATTGAGTAATTTAGCAACTGCAGGTGAAAAGGGCAAAAGGCTCATCATGTTTAGAAGACCTGTTCAATGTGTGGCCTTTGGGGCAGATGGGCTGTTTCTGTCATATGTTGATTGGTTTAGTTAGTAATGTTCCTTTTTTTAAAATTATTATTTGGACAACTTTTACCAATGTGTAAATATTCATCTTTAAATTTCTGAATGAAAATTCTAAGTACGGATGTTCTATTGCATATTACATCTTCAATTAGTCTAAATTTATTCCGATTTTGAACATCATGATATTTGGTTATGCACGTTAAATCTTCAATTGACCTAAGTATGTGATATTGTTCTTTTAAAATAATAGTTCATGTTAAATAGTTAATAGAATCCGTGCTTTTGGAACGGGATGGTGTTGGCTAATGAATTTGTTCTCCCAACTTTATTTTCTTTAACTTATAAAAATATTTACTAGGTTCAACATTAACAATGTTAACCTAATTAATCAATCTTTCTGTTTATTTATTCATCTTCTTCACTTTTCTTTTACTTCTAAAGTAGTACTACTAGATTTTCTAATTATGTAGCTACTGCGCTTAAAGGAAAAAAAAAACACATTTAGATTGATTATGTGCTTAACCAAACAATTTAAAGATCAAAATTGGAATAAAACAATAACTCAAGGACAAAAGAAGCTATTTGTCCTTGTTTGTTAGGAATGGTAAATTATCTTTCATTACTTTTAAAGTTAAGTACTTGTTATAAAGAAACTATATTATTAATTTAATTTAATCAAATTTTTATCCTGTTAAGTAAGCTTTATAATAATAACTGCAATTAGCAGCACGTATAACTACATATTTATAATCTTTGTTTTTACTAAAATCTTTTCTCCACCCACCTTCGAGAAATATCAATAATGTTTTCATGATAATTGTTTAAAAAATAAGTTGTTTTTATTCTTCTATGATAATTCTTTTATAAATATCCCTTTTTTTTTTTTTTTAGAGAAATGGATGTAAATAGTCTTTTGTAACTTGATTTTTTTTTTTTAAAATCTCGATATAGTAGTATTTCAGATATCTCAAAAGTTTTTTTTTTTAACTACTATAATAAATAAGGATAACATTATCCGTAGTGAAGTGAAGAGTAAGATTTGGGGAAAAAGTGCCAAATTTCGGATGTTTAGATACGTAACGACGTAATGACGGAGAAAGAAAATAACTGAAAGTATAAGGATCTCTGGATAAATATTGCAAAGTTCATTGGATTTGTTTCGATCTGTCAAAGAGTTTGATAGAGACGAGACTGAGACGAATAAGCATACAAGTCGGAGACACAATACGCCGCCGTGTATAACCGACCGCCGCCGTTGCCTCCGATTCCTAGTTATTCTATTTCTCTTCGCTGTCAGATAAGTAGGTGATAAAAATACGACGCCGTCGAAAACCTTCTCCAGTCACCCACCGCCGTCGCTGTTGGCTCTGATTTCAAGCTGTTCCACTTCTCCTTGCCGCCGTCTGTTTTGAGTTAAGCATATACATGTGCGTTATTGAATGTTTAATTTATTGCTCAGCACTTTTCAATTCGTTGAATATTGCGGATCGGTGAATTAGTTTGTCCAAATTGGTGGATGAAAGTTAGTTTTGGAATTTTTGCTAGTTGACTTAATAGTAGTTTCCAGATCACTGTTTGTTTCCCTCTATGGCAATGAAGTAGTTCTGGTATTAATTGTATAGATTATTCTCATTTACGTCAATGAAATGGTTGAGAGCATGAGGTCTTAGGTTCAAGTCAAAAACACTAGATGATTCTTCCTATCTATCCTAGTCTCTGTGGACAGAGTTACCTGTTTGCCGGTGGCAGGAAGGTGGCAGGTATCCCGTAGAATTAGTCGAGGTATGTGAAAGCTGGTCTAGACACCACGGTCATCCAAAAGAAAATTTTTATTTACACTATATAATACCTATAAGATAAAAGGATTTTTTGTATTTTTGTTCTTATTTATATGCCTTAGAACTTAGAAAAAGGTCTTCTTGAATGGCCCATTATCGGACAATCACGCTGTCAACGATCACTGACCTAAACACTTGTATAATTGCACAGCAAGGGGTTTGTTGAACAATGCGTGTTCGTTCATGTGTGATTGGGGAACTCTGTGTTTAACATGAAGTTGAGGTATATGATGGAAGGGGAATGGATTTTTGGGCCTGGAACTTGAGTGGTGATTTGTGGAAAGAGTGCCCACAAGAGAAGATTTTATTTGCTTGACAAAGATATTAAGTTTATAAGATGTAAATAAATCAAGGTTTCATGGAATTATCCAGATTTTGAGAATGCTGGGATAAAGGAATAGTTTGGCCTTCAGGGAATTCTCGGTTGACAAAAAAAAAGAAAGGAAGAAAAGGAATAGAGTAAAAGTAGTAATGAGGGTCTATCAAGAAATATGCATGCAAAGTAAACTTCTGTGAAGATAGAGTCATTTCAGAATTTTTTATTTTCCTTGGAACAATTGAGTATTACAATCTTATTACTGAACATAAAAAATAATGTAAGTTCTTGCGAAGTACAAAGTTTTTCTTTCAATGAAGAGGATAAATGGAGTGAAATTTTGAGTTATCATCTAAGGTGACTTATTACTGTGTTAAGTGAATTACTAGATTGCTGATGAGATCAACTCAATTTCCAACCTTAATCTTTATCATTGTAGATTTCCACCATGCTTGTGTATGCAGGGGTCCATACCACCAACACACTAGCACATATGCAGATAGGCATGAGCACAGATATATGTTCCTGATGCGCATAGATGTATTGGTGTAGGAAAGAATGCAGTGTGTTGTGATAGCTGGCAGCTTGATTTTTGAAATGTTTAATGTAATATATATTCTTATGAAAATGTGAGGCCTCAATGGTGTTTGATAAATGTATATTAATTTACTAAAAAATGTGCACATGCATAAATGTTTGTATCATGTAATGTGTATCAACGTGGGGTTTTTTTCTATGCAGCTTCTTGATGAACCCTGCTTAAGCTGTGAGGTATTCCAGTCCATGTTTGCTGATATTCTGTCATTGCAGTGAAGAAATTTGGCCCGGTGTAATGGATTCTGGATCTGCTGATGTATCAAATTCACAACCTGTTACAACATCAAGTGTAGCAAGGTCTACTGCAGTGGAGTCTGCACCAGTTCAGTCAACAGAAGAGGCGCCTTCAAAGATCTCTACTTCAGGCATCTCGTCATGGGCCAAAAATTTAAAAATTCCACAACCGTTCACTGGGTCCCAAGATGAACAATCATCCGGAAATGCTCCCAAATCAACCTTTGCTCGTTTAACTGGTGGGCTTGGAATGCGTCTGTCCCCTAAATCTCCTACATCTCCTACAGATGAACATCTTGATGGAACATCACCAACCAGTTTATTTGGAACATTCACCAAAGGATTGGTTGACTCTTCAAAGAATGCAGTGAAGGCTGTGCAGGTTAAAGCGCGACATGTTGTATCCCAGAATAAGAGAAGATATCAGGTAAAAAAAAAAATTCTGTTGATGGCTCAAGTATTCTCTACTCATTCTTATATTTTTTCCATATGAGGAGATCACTGACTACTTAAACACTTTAATGTTGTTGTTTGCCTCTCTTCCTACTATGAAGAACCATTGTGGTTTGTATTATTAATAAGTTGATTGGTTCAATTCTACCACACTGGTTTAAACGTTTCAGTTTCTTGTATTTTCATCCTCTATCTTTATCAACTTGCATCTGTATTACGGTGTTCGAACAAAATGTTTTAAATACTTATTTCATACCTCACTATGTGAGAGTTGATACACTGCTCTTTGGGTTGTTGGAAGTTCGATGCAGCCTGCATTGACATGGGCATGAGTTGCTTCTTAAAGAAAGTGTAATGCCATTGTAGACGATTTTCAACTTTGTTGTACTTGGAAGGAATCATGTTGAGCTTCCCTTTATTTGCAAGGCATCTGTATGTAGCCTGTAGTTAAAAGTTAAAACACTGCCAACACTGTAATTGGATAATGCATGTCTATGCAAGACTCAATAAGTAGGATCCACTAACTCTATTCTTTTATGACTCCGTGATGCATCACATCTTTCTTGGTCTCCAATTGTAGGGATCATCAATGTTGTTATATGCCTTTGTGTGAACTATTGACAGTGTGATGGCGTCCTCGAGGTGGATGATAGATAGTGAGAAGGATTGTTACAATAAATTCAAATGGTCTGTACTATTAAAAATATAACAATATTCTAGTGCCAACACAATGGGTTACCTGGAATACGGTGATCGCTTCCATTAAAGCAGCAAGACAATAAGATATGTTCATTGAAATTAAAAGGACTTGCTTACCTCCCATGTTCGTGGTACCATTGAATCCTCTAGGGATAGAACTTTGTCGGTGGGAGCTGTTATGCATCTTGTTCTGTGCTATAAATATTAGCTTTCTTTATCATTTTGATTCTTACGATAATTTTTCTTGTGCACCTTAAAGCATCTTGCATTTACTTTAGATACTTCGTTTTCATATTGTTGCGTACTGCAGACCTAAAATAAATAAATAAATAATCCTCTCCAATGGGTTACCTGGAATACGGTAGTCACCTCTATTGAAGCTGAAAGACAATAAGATATGTTCTTTGAAATTAAAAGGACTTGATATCTGCCATGTTCACGGTAAGATTGAATCCTCTAGGTATAGAACTTTTCGGTGTGAGCAGGAGTGCTTACTGGTCTTTTCTATAAATATTAGCTTTCTTGATCATTTTGATCTTCACAAGAATTCTTCTTGTGCACCTTAAAGCATCTTGCATTTACCTATTTAGGTATTTCGTGTTTATATTGTTGCAGACCTAAAATAAATAAAATGATCCCCTCTTTAATAGCCTAAGCATTTCAGTTGAGATGGTCATATTATTCAATGTGGTATTAGAGTAGGCAAAAAACCTAGATGTGAGTCTCTGCGCCACCTGTGACCACTTGCTTGGCCTATGTCAGACTCGCACATGAGGAGACAGGGTGAAGAGCTATTTAACTAAATAAATAGAAGTTGTCCTTTCTCTACGCGTTAAGCTTTTAATTGAGGTAGTAGTCACACATTTTTTTAAGAAAAACATTTCTATCTTCATTTATTAACGTGGCAGTATCCTTTTACTAGGAAGGAGGATTTGATTTAGACTTGACCTACATAACAGAGAATATAATTGCCATGGGATTCCCTGCTGGTGACATGAGCTCTGGCCTTTTTGGCTATGTTGAGGTCAGGAAACCATATTCTTCATTGCTTGAAGTCAAATAATTATCATGGTATGTGGTTATTCCTAGTTTGATTACATGAAATTTGATATTCAGGGGTTCTACAGAAACCACATGGAAGAAGTAATTAAATTCTTTGAAACTCATCATAAGGTAATAACTTCGAGTTCTCGTGTAAAGTCTATTTCAATTTCATTTGGGCCAGTCACTGGAAATCCACTTATCCTTCTATTTTATAGCTATATTTACTCTGTATTCACTCACTTTGATCTTGCAGGATAAATACAAAGTATACAATCTTTGTGCTGAAAGATTGTATGATGCTTCTCTATTTGAGGGGAAGGTGTGTTTCCATTCTTTTATTTTTTCCTGTTCACTTTCCTTACTTTCATTTCTATGTTGTACCTAATTTGGTAAACATATACCCTATCTTTGTTCTCCTTGAATGCTATAGTGAAGATTAGAATTATAACTTTTTTGAGGAAGATGAGAATTATATTTTTTTGAGGAAGATGAAAATTATATTATTTTTTTCGAGGAAGATGAGAATTATAAATTACTTCACTCCAGTTGCATAAGCAACCATTCTAAATAACATATTTTCTGTGGTTCAAGGAGTTCCAAAATGATTCACACTCTGCGCGCAAAATGATATGAACAACTCAAATTCTGCTTAAAACATTACACCCTATTAGATAAATGATACACCTATTTTTTTTGTCTCGGTTGGGATTTGAACCTAAGAATACCACTTTATTAACCACTAGGTGATTTCTTCCAATGTGTCCTAGCCTTGGTGGATAGAGTTGCGTGGTACAGTTGCCGGTGGAAAGTGGCATGTATCCCGTGGAATTAGTTGAGGTGCACACGAAAGCTACCCCAGACACCACGGTTATCAAACTAAAAAAAAAGTACATGATTTTTTATAACTAGAATAGCAACAAAGCCAACATAAACACAGTGGAATGTTAGGGAGGTTGCTATGCTAGTAGATAGTTCAATTGTTTGCAATGTCTACTAAAATCTTTCCGTTGACAGACTTCTATTGTTTAATGTTCAAACTTCTGAAAGACCAAAACTCTTTCCAAGTCCTCTTGATTTTAGGTAATTCCTGAAATTTATCTACAGATAGATGAAGACTTGAACCCCTAATTGTTAGTCTGAATTTGATGTAAGTTGGTAAACATATCTTTGTCATTTTTTTTTAAATGAGGTATAATGTATAGCATCTGGGAAGGTGCTTAGTATTGTTTACGAAAACCGGGTAAATGGTCAAAGTAGGCCCACCAAACTATGCCAGACTGAAACACTCAGTGTGGTTTCCAGTTTTTGTCTTTTCAGGACTTAGAAATCGGTGACCCATTTGAGCAAACCACAACTGATTAAACCAACAAAAATCTCACTCCCATAACTGTGTAATGCTGACTCTGAAGTTTCTTGATTCATTTTTCTTTTCATTACTGTGTGATACAGGTTGCTAGTTTCCCATTTGATGATCACAACTGCCCTCCTATTCAACTCATTATATCGTTTTGTCAAAGTGCATACTCATGGTTGAAGGAGGATATCGAAAATGTTGTGGTTGTGCATTGTAAGGCGGGAATGGCAAGAACTGGTTTGATGATCTCTAGTCTTCTTCTATACTTGAAGGTAGGGCTTCTTCTTTTTTTCGGGTCATTTGCTTCCTAAGTTATCAGATGTTATGGAGTTTTACTATTCAGTTTTAAGACAGTGAAGTCATGGTCTTCTTGCAGTTCTTTCCTACAGCAGAGGAGTCTATGGATTACTACAATCAAAAGAGATGCGTAGACGGAAAAGGACTAGTGCTGCCGAGCCAGATTGTATGTTAAAATATTACTCTCTTTAAATCTCCACTCCTCCAATAGTGTACTGACAAGTGTAGTGCCTTTTTGCTGCTAGAGATATGTCAAGTATTTTGAACGCATCTTAATGTACTTTAATGGAGAAAACCAGCCTGGACGCAGGTACATCCCTTGATCCTTCTTGCTTCAAATGCACCTTCAGATTTTCACTATGTTATAATTGCAAGAGGAGAGAAGTTACGAGAAAAGATCTAAGTTTAGTCCTTGTCAACGGCATTCTTACAGGTGCATGCTCAGAGGATTTCGCCTGCATAGGTGCCCTTATTGGATTAGACCTTCTATCACCGTATCTGATCATAATGGTAACTTGCATCCTTTTTCTAGATTATTATATTAAAATTATACTCCTAGTCCTAGAAAAAGACAGTCATACCCAAAGTCAATTCAGTAAATGATCTATCTGCTGTTGTTAACCTGACATAATTTTAACAAGTTAATTTGGCATGGCATTGAATAACCGATATCCTAATTGGAGTCTGAAAAGGCTGGCTGAACAAGTTGTGAGATTGCCTACGTGTTACAAAGATGTGCCATGCAGAATTTTCCTATATTGTGCTAATAGTTGTGGAGTTTTAATTGCAATCCCTTCTTACATTATAATCTCTTCTGTGTGTTTCCTTCATGATGGTTTCTCATTGGTGGATATCTGCAGGTGTGCTCTTTTCATCCAAAAAACATCCAAGAACCAAGGATCTATCGGTAGGTTTAATTAATGTGTCATATCATGCTGTGACACATTCATAAACTACTAGAGAATTGATATCCATTCTAGTATTGGATTCTTAACAAGGAGTTGTCTCCAGGGGGTAGTAGTGTAGCTTGTTTCTCTTTTTCATGTACATCTGTATACTTAAGGAGGTTAAAAAGTAAGCCTTATACTTTATACCACTTTATTTGTTGTGCTCAAAAGTTCGTCCTAACAAAGGTATGACATATATTTATAATTGTTCAAGCTCATACACTTTGTTTCTCTCATTATTGTTGTTATTATGTTTTTCTCTGCAGCCTGAGGATTTTTGGTTCAATGCACCAAAGAAAGGGGTAGTGGTTTTTGCTCTTCCAGGCGAGCCTGGCCTTGCAGAATTAGCTGGGGATTTCAAAATTCATTTTCATGACCGTCAAGGAGACTTTTACTGGTAAATTTACTAATATGAAGAGTTTGAAGGAAAATTGTTTACTTTTGTGTTTCATGGACCACTAAGTTGTACACAAATTCCTTTGACCCTTAAATGTCCATTGTATCCCCTGGCGACTCTTGATACTTGTAAAAGGATATGCTATTACCAGATTTCCCTTTCTTGTCCTATGTATAATGCACTATAGATTACTGAAATACATCCTTTATGCCTCTTGGAGATACTATGAATGAAATCATTCTGTACAAATTTTTCTGTGTGTTATCCTTTTCCTATCAGTCCAACTTGTTAACTATGGTTTCATTAGTTTTCTTCTACTAGTACTCCGATAATGGAAGAAAGTACTTATCTGTCAAAAGATAATACTATTTACATATAGATGGATGAGTCAAGTGTATGTTATTTATGTTAATGAATTAGGGCTGTGGAATTAAATTTAAAGTTTCCCAAGTCCTATATTTGTGACCCTGACAGTCCATATAGTCGGAATCCCAAATTTGTCTAGCTTAGATATATTGGTGCTTTTATGCACCTTTAAGCAGTAAAATTAACTTGTAATTTTAAGTGGAAAAAAATAATCTGAAATAAGGTTTAGGGGAAAACTACGACATCACTCATCAACAGAAGCTTATTGTACTTTCACAGTAGGAGAAAAGGAAGAACTGAGATTTGTCGGTACATTTATGTGAAACCTCTCTGTTTGATTTACTAGATTAGTTCCCCACTGCTTAGGAAGACACAGGAGGAAGCAAAGGCTCCTATTTTGAAACTCATATCCGTGTTTTGATCTTTCAGTTGGTTGAATACAACAATGATAGAGAACAGGAAAGTCCTGATGATAAGTGATCTTGATGGTTTTGACAAGGTAATTTCTTATTGATTGAGTGGATTTTTCGAAAATTAATGGTTGCTGTAGGGGCCATTGGCGTGTGTACTATCAGAGAACTTTTTACACAATTTAGAGCACTCCTTTCATCTCTCTAATATATGCTGTCTTCATTTCGTGATTGTTATATGATGGCCTTATTGTGCAGAGGAAGTTACCATCACCTGGTTTCCAAGTGGAAGTAGTCCTTGCGGACTATGATGCTGCCCTTCCTGCTCTTCCCCAATCAGAAACTGCCACCAAAGAATCAGCTGACAGTTCAAGTGCTAATACTGCCCCTGTGTCTAATCCTACCTCAGGCAGTGAGCCTGCTGATGGAAGTAACATGAACCAACAACCTGGGAACAATGACAAGGACGATGTGTTCTCAGACAATGAATCTGAGGAACCTGGAATGTCAAAAGCTAGACAAACTAAAGCTGCTTCTGAAGTTAATGCTCCTGCAGATGCAAAAACCCCTGGATCAAAGAACAAGAACGATTCAGATAAAATATCAAGCTTGACACATAAGACAGAACAAGTCTCATTGGGGGACACAAGCTCTGTACACAGCGAGCCCAAAAAAGATGCCTCAGTCGGAGCTACGTCTAGTGTTGATGTGTCCAATCCGGTTGGAGGAGTGAGTGATTTCAAGGTCATGGCAGCTGATGCATCTGTTTTCTCATTTGGTGATGAAGAAGATTATGAAAGTGACTAAAGAGGTCTGGTGTGCAAATTCATGAAGATGTACATAATAGCTTGCGGGTGCTAGGGTCTAGCTTGTTGGATTCTGTTCATTTTATTATGTTGTCATTTTACTTGTTCATGGCTTGCCATTTGATTATCAGTTTCGTAAAGCTATGCCGTAGATTACCTTGGGTTGAAATTCTGCTAAATTTACATTTACTGTTCTGAAAGTTTTTATAGAACATATGGAATGTACTTTACACTGCTTTCCATGACTCAAAAAATCTGGCTTCCTTTACTGCAACGCAGTGGAGGTATTTGGAGTGTTATCAAAAGACACTTGATTTGAAGTGCCAAAAATAATGTTGGCTGAACTGGCAAAGCTGGTGCTTTAATTGGTTTATTCTCACAGCAAAGAAAAAAGTGAGCCCAAATAAGCACATGATATACAGCTCAGAAATGTGATCTTGATATATTTGCCAATAATTCATTATCAATGACTTCGTCCAACTCTGCTAACCTGGACTTGTGTTAGCCTTTCCCTACCATGACCAAACAGCAAGTATCTAGTTTAGCCCTAATTTTTTTCCCGAACAAACAGGTCCTCAGAAAAATAAAAACATTTTGTTCAAGAAGAAGATCGCTACTCCGTTAGATAAATTGAAAATTATAAATATTTGACAGAGAGATGATGAAATGGTCTAATTGATTTTTAAAAAGGCAAACACAAAACTAGTACTTTTACCTTTTCTTTTATTCTATTTGTTTTTTTTTATTGTTACATCATACAATCGGATGCTTGAGGAGTAAGGCATGAGTACTCTTTCTATTTTAAAATAAAGTTATCTTTTTATTTTTGTAAACGGGTTTTTGGGTAGAAAATTACAAGACTGAGTTTACCAAATATTAATAGTTTTTTAAAAAGTTGAACTATATATCTGTCTTTAATTACTTGTCTATTTTTATATCGACACACCTCTTAAGAACACAAATTAATTATGAAGTAGATAAATTAAACATTTAAGACTTTCAAGAAGTTCTTCTTTATTTTCAAAGTAATTAATTGAGGATATAATAGATAAAAAAGAACTTTGTCTTTTCTTAATTTATCAAAACGGATAAGTAATTAGGGATTAATTTTAATTTTAGTTATACAAAATTTAGAGGAACTTGCTTGTTAATTAAGTGGTGTGTCTCAAATTGAGTTACGCCACGCGGCTAGACAAAAAGACTCGTTTTTTCTGTTTCGTTGTCCGTGTTTTTGTCATCTCCGCCGCCTTAAAACAAATTCTATATAAGCCCCTCGAGGGTTAAACTTACATTGTAATGTTCTGTCAAAATCAGTTGAAAAAAAAAAAAAAAGTGAGTCGAACATTTTCCTTCTAACCTAGTCTTATTGATTTCTTGCTGATTGGAAAATTTAAAAGAAGTGCTACTTCCATGTCAATGATATCTGGCATCCAAGGCCAACTTCTTGAAGTCACAGGTATTTCAGAGACTTTCTTGAATTTCCCTTTATATAGAATTCTTTATTGATTTGGTATTCAAAAAAAATAATCTTGCAGTGGTTTGTTGCAATAAATTAAAGGACACTGAATGGATTTCAAGACAAGATCCCTATGTTTGTCTTGAATATGGTAGCACCAAGTTCCGTACTCGTACCTGTACAGGTGATTTTTATTTTTATTTATCTCATCTAGTGTAGTGATTGTTTGTTCCTTTCTACTTATTATTATTATTGATGATTTGTTGTGGAATAATTATTGTATATGTAGATGGTGGCAAAAATCCCACATTTCAAGAGAAATTCGTGTTTACCCTTATTGAAGGATTGCGAGAGATTAATGTTGTCGTCTGGAATAGCAATACCCTTACTTATAATGATTTTATCGGAAGCGGAAAGTAATTTTCTTTCTCTTCATGTTTTGTTCATTATATTGTGTTTTGTGTACTTATCTTTGATCGATTTTCTAATTCCAGGATTCAACTACAGAAAGTTCTATCAATGGGATATGATGATACTGCTTGGCCAATCCAGACCAAGACTGGCAGGTAAATTTATACGATTCATAGTCATGTATAACAATGAAAACTCTATTGTTAACAAAACGTATTATCCCGAAAGAGATGCATAACTTAAAACAGAGAAGAGAAAACCCCAGAACACCTACATTCTTAGTTATGGGTAAACAGATGAGATTTAATCAAACAATGGAAGATTGTACAAGCGCCTACATTACAGTGATTGGGATAAGTATTCTCAAGTCATTGAGAAATTTGAAGGATATAGGACCACTAATGTAATTGCATTTAAACAAATATGAGAATCATTTGTTGGTACTACACCAAGGAAATATTAATTTAATTTAAGACTTAGAGAAAATAATTTCATCAGTCTTGCTGTTTGCCTGTCTCAGATGATTAACTTACTGTTAGTATTAAGCGTTTTCAAGGCCTGCAAGATTGGAGTGGGTTAAGTTAGTTGGTTGCAATCTTTGATAGTTGTAATCCTTCTTGATTTTCTTTTATATCTAGTTCTGAAGCCGACTTTATTGGTTGGTAAGGATTAAGGAAGATGTAATCAAACCTCCTTAAAAGGATATAAGAGGTTGACTGTTCTATCTTAATTTTAGTTATCCTCTTATCACGCGAAGTATTTGACTCAATGGCAGACATGATAGTTTATCTTAAGCTTGGGGCAAGGAGTAACTTCAAGTCAGGTGCAGAGTTGTAGCTTATAGTTGAGGTTTGATATTTTCAGATTGTTGGAAAGAAATCTTAGTTGTTTGTTAGGCCTTCTAGCATTTGAGCTGAAGTCAACCCGAGGGATAAACTTTTTCGGTGATCCATGGGACAATGGCGTAGGAGTGTATGGAGGTGGGTTGGTTTACTGTATCTTTGATGGATTCATGGAAATGAAAATCTACTTTTCCATTTTATGGACTATCTATTTCGGTATAATTGACAGAAGAGAGTTGTTACTCAGTATAATTAACAGAGACATGTTCTTTTTGGGAGTTACTCAGATTTTGGACACTTATTTAGCTATCGAGGTACATGAAATTATGCCTGAAATTTCGTTCATGACAACGAACCTTGTGATTAACAGAAACCTTCATGTCGGTGTTTGTAACTATCTATATAAGCAATTAATTCGAACTTTGAGATTCTCTAAATCTATTTGACGAAATTGTGTTCTATTTGCGGATGTTCTTTTGGTCATTTTGGTTTGGCTATCGGAGTTGTAATTAATTTAAGTCTCATCACTTATACTGGAAAAATATAAAATGATTTGACAGATAGGAACTTATTCCTTCTTTTACAGGCATGCGGGAGAAGTTCGGCTCATAATGTTCTATGCTAATGCCAATGTAAGTAGTACTGTGATCTATAGCACCCCCCACCCCTTCTCGTTCTGATCCTGAGAGGAGATCATATCTCTCTAATATATCCTTGACATGTTTTCTCTTTAAATTTCCAGAATCCGGCAACAAGTTATGCTCCATCATACACAGCACCACAGCCGCATACACCTATGTACTCTGCTCCATCATACGCAGCAGCTTATCAAACACCTTCTCCATATCCCGAATACCCGCCTCATTCAGCAGCATATCCACCAACACCTTATCCTCCTCCTCAAACAACGGCTTACCCTCCAGTTTATCCACCGCCTTCAGCATATCCTCCCATGTCTTATCCACCACATTCAGCGTATCCTCATGCGTCTTATCCACCCCCAACACAGGACTACTCTTATCCTCCAGGTGACTATGCTTGTAATATGTAGTATTTTCTTCTTTCCTAACTTCTCTATAAGGGCTGACTCTTCAATCTTCACAACTTTCCATCAGGTCCATATCCTCCGCGACCTTACTGAGGCCACCTTCCTACATGCTTGGGTTAAGAATGTGCATATAAGTTTATGGAAAAAGAGACAAGAATTGTGCATACAGATTTTCACTGAACAGTTGCGCTTAGGCAATTTCTATGTTTGTAAATCATACGAGGCTTGGATGACTTGTTTGTGCTAAACTGTTCCATACAATCTCAAAAAAGAAAGGAGACTAGCTTATTAGTTTTGTTGCCTGTTGTTTCTCGTCCGTGGGATATAAGGAAATTCTAACCGCGTTTGATAGTCGAAAAGAGGCCTTGCAGAAGAGTTATTGTTATTTCAGGACATAATTAAATTGAATGAAGAAGCACATCTATACTATATTTGGACACAAATTGATCTTGTAGTTTGCTGGTTTCAGATATGAAATTATGAATGATAAAGTATTCAACATCTCTGTTTCTGTTTGTCTTAAACCAGCACTCTATATGCGTTTGAATCAACAAGTTGAGAACGACGGTATGAATCCAAGTCTATATGAATACAATTATATCTTCATTTCTGTTTTATTTCTGTGAACAAAGGGTGCATAGTCGTGTCACATCAGGTTGAATGAATAGACATATGAACTAGAAAAACTCAATTGGTCGTTTTGACCATGTGGTTAAGCCACTAAATCTTACTTAAAAAGTGTTTCTACTCATATATACAGATTCAACATTTCACTGTGTAAAGTTTATGAGGTGACTTTCGGTGTTCCACTATTACTGATTGCCCTTTCAAGTTGTGTCCCATTACATTATGTTTAACATTGAAAAGTCCTTGAGTAGTCAACCTCAGGATGGTGGTTACTAGTTAGAAAAAAGCACATCCCACTTCTGACTTTTTCTCAAATTCTCATGTGTGCCTTATTATTTTTAACTCAATCACGTATCTTTTGGTTGGCTTTGCGTAATAACAGAGATCAAAACTAATGGTTCAACGAGATACAAGTAGAGATGGTGGAAATTGGAATAATAGCATGGGGAATCAACTTAATATCGTCTTTGCTCGTTTATATGCTAGTTTATAAATACATTTGCATGTAGCGTTGTCCGTGGAAATGCTTACACAATATCACATCATATTTAAAGTATCTTTAAATTGACTTAAGCGAAACATTTTACACTAGAGAAATTAGTGTTTTTTTCGTGCTAAATCAGGTTCAACATGGCACTATAGTGATTTGGTAATGAGGAGAAATTATAGAAGAATTTGGGTGTTTTGGAGTGAAATGAACCAACAACCTACCCAATTACATGGCATGTGGGGGGGCCTATTTTGACTTTTGAAAAATAATGATGTAAAGACATGGGCTCTTTCTTTTTTTTTGTTAGGATATTAGTGATTGCCAGGCATTATTACTGTTAATCTTAAAATTAATGATGCATTATAACCTTAATTAACACTATAAAAACAGCTGTATAACTAACTCTATCTCCTCTCTCTTCTTTTACTTTCTTAGTTGGTTTAGGCTGTCCATTACCCCACTTTCTTAATTACAAATACATCAACTAATAGCCCCTCTTAATCTGTATTTTTTTACCATTTCTAGCATGTTTTTAGTGCAATTGTTGCATTGACAATCATATGTCAAAAAGGAAATTATTAAAATGTTAGATTGATTTGGTTAATCACGCTTCTTTTTATTACCATGACAAGAAATATAAAATGATTTATGACGATTATTATTTTTTCTAGACACATAAGTCGATTTTATTTTTATTTCCTTTTTGTTATGTGAATTTGATGTTTATAAGTTGACTTTAGTATTATCTTGAATGAATTTTTTTATTTTTCTAAAAAAAAGATTGCTAATTTGTGGCTGTTTCTTTTACCAAATTTTTACTTCCATAATTATGACTAGAGTATATTACTATTTACAAGTATTATTGATTTTAATTGTTAAAAAGTTTTGGAAACCAACAAATGTTGCAGAGAGTACGTTAAAAAAGACAAAGAGTACTGACTGACAAAGACGAAATCATTTATGACTTTTGAACTAGGACGAAACCATAGCTAACACATTATTTACTTTATCTTAATTAATTCTTATTGGTACAATTACAATTTTAATTTAATTATAATTGTTACTTCCATACCACCATATTTTCCTTGGAAGATCGAACGCCATTAAAAGATCTACTCTTTCCGTCTCGTATTACTTATCCACGTTATCATAGTGCAAATAGGAGTATGTGTTTTAAATAATTTGTTCTTTTTGAAAATATTAGTATTATAAAATTTCAATGTTAATCTTGATAGTGCTAGAACAAATACATAAATAGAGTGTATTCAAAAAAGTTAAAAGGATAAATTAATTAAAATATTTTTCTTATTTATGAATTCTTAAAATGAGTGTAAAGAAGAATATAGACAAGTAATATGGGATGAAGGAAATGTTGAATTTTTATATTTACTTATCAAACATCGTATAAAGTATATTAAACTACATTAACAACTTATTTTTCATTCCGCTACCAAACGACTCGTTTAGTACAATTTGCTTATTAACTTTGAGAGATGTAATTATTGGGGAATTCCAAGAGACCCTAATGACAACTTTGGAAGCTACTCTTTTGCCTATTTGCCTCTATTAAACTCTAAAAAGTAAATAGACACTTAAAAATCAATCAAAACCCCCTCTTTAACCAGCACTATTCAGTTTCCTCTATACTAATAAAGTGAAATCCTCTCTATATCTATGCCTATTCCCTGTTTCATGGAGTATTTATCTACAAATAGTTCACAATAAATTTAAATTTTATACTCCCTATGTCCCTAATTACTTGTCCATTTTTGAATTGACACACTTATTAAGAAAACATTAATTGATATAGTGAGTTTACCATTTTACCCCTATTAATTATGAAGTAGATGAATTAAAAACTTAACATTTTCAAGAAGTTCTACATTTTTCAATGTAATAAATTGAGGGTATAATAGAGAATTATTTTTTTTCCTTTCTTGATTTGTCAAAATGGACAAGTAATTAGGGATAACTAAAAAAAAAAGTGAACACGTAATTAGGGACAGAGGAAGTATATCATTAATAGATAAGAATATGACACATGCTATAATAAGTAATTAAATTACTCAGTGATTTGTAGTATAGTGGTAGAACTGTCTTACCTTTAATCAAAAGTTTCAAGTTTGAGCCTGCGGCTACAGTACCAAGATCAAGATTTAGTCCGGACTCGTTTGAAGGAGAATTAAAAAAAAGTCAATTAAAATTTATTTGCAGGATGTATATTACATTGTTACTCCTTATACTCGTATGGAATATACGGTTCAGAAATTAAAGCAACTGTAAAGTATTTTTCATGAGAATATGGTACTGAAGTATTTCTAATTTTGTCAAAAATTACTGTTCTCATAAAAAGGACATATCTTTGCTGTTGAACGGTTCAATATGGTTAAAGAAGTAACATATACTATTTTGAACATAAAAACAGATATGTATATACATAAAAACATATTGAGCTTTATTGGCATATAACACGATTGTATGGATATAATACGAGTTTGATATTTGGACGTATTTGAAGATGAGACATAGCAATAATAGTCTAATCGGATTTAGTTCAGTAAAAATGATACTAGATACAACACTTGATCTTCTTACATGTGATTTAATGTATTAAAAATAAATGCATAATTTTTCAAAATTATTTATTTACAAAAATGCTCTCTATAAACTTGGATTACATTAAATATATATCCGCATACGTATCTTTGAACTTCAAATACAGATTTATATAATTGTTATTTTGAATCACTAATTTTAAAATAAATAATGATGTACATTTTCAATGCTCTCATCAATATAAACAAGTTTTAATTTATTTTTTGTCTTCTTCAGAAGATAATTAGAGTACGTAACTAATCATAATTAAAGGTTTATTATTAACCATTGGAAAAGAAGCAATACAACTTGAAGTTTTGGACTTCTAAAAGACACAGATCTAGGAAATTAAATAGTACGGAGTAATATTAAGGATCTGTTGGATATAAAAAAAAAATTAACAAAAATAAAATAAAATCAAAACAGCGTTCGATTATACAATTGAACTGAATTTTTTGAAAATAAATTTAAAGATGAGCTTCAAGTTCTTTTATTAGTAAAATTTCTACTTTGTTAAGTTAAACGCGTATTTATTCACAATTTTAACTTTCAAATACTCGTCTTAAACATTGTTATTTTTAATATCATATTTTTTTACTGTCCAACACTAACTAATATATTTTTCACCTATAATAAATAAATATAATTTCGTTAAACATTATGTTAATAAGCATCAACTTTAATTTTGAGATTACATATATAGCTTTTAACGGAGAATCAGCCGTAGATAACTCATATTATCACGAAAGTAATATACACTATTAAATTAATTTGACTTATTATAGCAGATAATCCAATCCATTTTCAACACTTCAAAAAGATTTATATATACATAGCTTTTTAGATAATCTGATGACAATTTTTTTTTATATACACAATTCTAGTAAATGAAACTGAAACTTAACTATCTTTTAAATGATCTAATAATATATAAGAAATTAGACTATTGACTTATATAACTTAAACTCTTCTCAAAATTTTATTGCATAAAATTATCTTCATCTCAATTCATGATCATGAGTTCGAGCCATACACGTCGGAGTGTACATATATCCGTATCCTTAAATACATACAAGTATACTCGCCGGGCCTTGTGCTATTTTTTTTTACCATTGGAATACCAAGAAAGTGGAGAAGAGTATAAAGAAAAAACTCAAAGCCACCAAACAAAAATTATCGAAATCTTGTCTTTACATAAATACTAGTCACTACTCATATTAAAAAAAGGACAAGCGTGACATCCACTCTGATAAAATCTCTTTCTTTTTCTTCCTACTCTTCTTCCTTTATCTTTCTGTTTTTGAGAACCGAGTCCCCTCTGTGTACTACTAGAGCTTTTTCCCTTCACACAATCAGACAAAAAAAAGAGA